>NC_092628.1:97562535-97743189 GCF_039555335.1 Amphiura filiformis
TGGTCGTTGGTAAGCTTTGCTGTGATGATGTTTAGTACGGCGGTTAACCGGCTGCAGAAACGTTCTTTCAAGAAAGGAATATATATTCTTCTGTCGACTTGCTGAAGTCTGGTTCATGCATAGATTATCTAAATATGATGATCTATGGTTTTTGATTCAACGCAACTGTCAATACAAGTGGGGACAACTGCGTCGCAGTCCTGCTTCCTGGAGATATTGTGTGAAAGGTGGAAATAGCACCAGTTTTGGAGAAAGCAGCACAAGGAGTTAAGTTTGGAGAAAGCAGCGCAAGGAGTTAAGTTTGGAGAAAGCAGCACAAGGAGTTAAGTTTGGAGAAAGCAGCGCAAGGAGATAACGGTTTGGAGAAAGCAACGCCATTTTTGTGTGAGGATTTTATTCACAAGGATATTATTTTATCAATGCAAGTGTACAAAGGACTTCGCTGATTTTCGCAGGGCAAGAGAATAAGGATATCCATCAGCCGTCCAGAACATTGCAAGAACTCTTTATGATCACCAAGAAGAAGAATGCTGGCTAAGTACTAAATAGTTAAAGAGTGATTATAATTGATTATTGTGTATGTGCATTTGTTGTCATATATTGTACCAATCCTAACTTGCTTTCAATTAAAGACTTAGATTTTGTTAGCTTAATCAAACAGTGTATTTGTGTTGTGCATTCGTGTGAGTTCGGGTAAAAAGGTGATTTTGGCCTTAAGTCAAGTACGACTCGTAACAGGGTCGAAGGTCGTAATGGGGGCCAAAATGTTAATTTTGTTCTATCATGTTGTAGGCCTAATATACCTCAAATTGTTCCTCTCATTGCTAGGAATATAAAAGTCAATGTCATATTGCACTAGGGTGCTTAGTTCAGGAGTTTGAACAAATTAGGTCAAATGTCAAATATCTCATTTTCAAAATGCACCGATTCAATCACGTCTTGTCTCAAATTACTACTCTCGACAAACTAAATAGGAAAATAATTTGTTTAAGGAATGCATGTACGGTATATCCTCAAAATCGGATGAAACCATGGGTCAAAGGTTACGCATGTAGGGCCTACATACCGCATTTCTATTGGAATTAAGTTGCATTAACTCTGAAGGGGAAATGACAATACAAATTGCACCACAATTGTGAACTAAGTATTATGTTTCAGATTTCTTATGTTAAGGGGAGTAATTTGACACCAGTTTCGATGAAATCGGACCATATTTAAATTTTGACCTCTGTATAAAGGTTTTGACATTTGACCTATTCGACCTTATAACTCCTGAACTAAGCACCGTAGAAAAATTAGACAATAACTTTTTTATTCCCTGTGATAAGAGGAACAAGTTGAGATACATTACAACATGATGGGACTATTTTTGAGATTTGGCCCCACTGTGACTTTCGACCCGTTGTAGGAACCACACGGAGCATAGAAAAAAATGGAACCAATAAAATGTTTTCCCTTTTGTTTAAGGATGCCAAAAAATATTGGTTCCACTAATCATGCTAATGTAGCAAACGAAAATCCCAAACCCATAGCGCCCTGTACTATTCCTTTTGGTCGTTTTGGAAGTATCCTTGCTTCCAGCATGTCCAGGAGGATTTTGAGATACCTAGTGTTTGGCATTCTTTGGATGTGTCCAAAGAACTGCAGTCGTTTCTGAGTTACTCTGTTTAGGATGGTGTGGTGTGATTGGTGGATGGTTGATTTTCTTATTTTGTATAATCGAGATACTCCCAGGAATTTTCTCTGACACATCATTGTGAAGACAAGCAGACTATTCTCGTCAAAATGCCATCATTATCAACATTTATTTATTTATCTTAACATATCTGTTTTATTGATTCATTCAGTTTATTTATTTGTTTATTTATTTATCATTAATTAATTATTCATTTAACTTAAAATGGCAGAATCAAAATATTGGTACAACCTCACTTTTGCTTGATAGTTGGAACTTTTTGTCCATTGGGCTTCTACTCGTTAAGGGGGATAAAGTTGACATTAAGTTATTAAATTAAGGCTTTGCTACTATACTCTTCCAGACCACTTCAGATGGATTAATATAATTAAAGTAAGAAGTAAAAAGATTAAAACTTTCAACTGCACTCACCAGGTTATTTTCCCGGGGGGGGGGGGGCACTCACATGTTAAGGTTGGTTTTTTTGGCCCTAATTTCAGTTCTTCAAGCCCCTATTTTGCCCGAAAATCAGTTCTTAGTTCCCAAAGTTCGGCGCTCCGCGCCGCACACCCCTACCAAAATTTAAGTTGAGTGCCCCCCGGGGTTATTTTCCCAAATATTTCAGAACCAACTGGTTCCTTCCTCAGTTGGTGATGGTGTGTGAGATGCTGCTGAGATCAGTGTTTCTAGAAGATCTTCTACTAGAGTTGCCAGTTGGTTTCACTGATTTCAGTAAGCTGTTGTAAACTGGAGATAGAGGTGTTGATTTTGGGCTGCGGGTCTCTCCTAATGTGGATCGCTTCGCGAATTTTCCTTGTATCATTCCTGCTGTCCTTTTTCAAAATGGTAACTCCGTCCCAGTCAATATTATGACCGGACTTGGTATGAGCAGATACAGGAGAATTGGCACTTGGAGCAACTGATTTATGCTCCTTAAGTCTGAACTTAAGTTTCCTTCCGGTTTCACCAATGTAAACAGAGCTACAATCCGTGCATGGAATGTGGTATATAACTCCTGTTTGATCTTCTTTTTCAGTACGGTCCTTAGGTGCTACCAGATTCTTACGCAGCGTGGTAAGGGGTCTAAAGGTGGCAAAAACCCCATACTGCTGAAACACACGGCGAAGTTTCTCACTGGTTCCCTTGACATATGGCAAGTTGATATTAGCTTTGCATTTGGTGTTAGCATTCGCCGCAGAAGAGTTATCTGTTTGTTTTTTTCGGTTTGCGAGCTTTGTGAAATGTGCAGTCCGCGCTCCAGAATTGTAGATACGAGCGTTGGGGATGCAGCCTGATGGGAAACTTTTTTTCTTGTACGGAAGACGGACTTCCCTCTACTCACACACACACCCCCACACACCAGCTTTATGATTTGACCAGTGTGGAGCAATCAGTAGGAGTCTGCAGTCCTTGGATCTGTTCAATTTGTCCAAGAATCTTGTGATCAATGATCCTGGTTGAAACTGGTTGACATCTATATTCGTCACAGGTCGAAATCATGTTGAAAGTCCATTTGCAAATACAACGTGATTTCAACCTGATTTCGACGTCAAAATTTCGACCTGATTTTAACGTGATTTCAATGTCAGGCGTGCCCACTGGAGATATCGATAACAATAGAATTTGAGGGGTGGTGTGTAAGTGGGGTGTGTAAGTGGGGTGTGTATGTAAAGTTATAATATTCACTCCTCTTATTTAATAAACACTAATTCTATTCTACTTGTAAACTATTGTTGCCAATCTAGTACTAAGACGTAGATTGTCCTTTATCGGATTTAATGACAAAAATAACGTACACAATAAAAGCGCGCCTTATTATTGCACTTGCAATTGCAATGAGTCACATGTCGGTCATTTTCAATTAGAAGTTTTTTGCATCATTTTCAGGCAGTTTTAATACAAATGCTACATTTTGATACAAACCCCATCAAAATCGGACATCTGGTTAAGGAGTTATTTTCAGCCATTTATCAATGGCTGAAAACAATATGTTTTTGCCAATATCTCAAAAACAACATTAGCAACATCCCCTTGATGATGTTACATATAATTCTGAATAGCGAATAGCAAGTTGATTTGACCAAAAAGGCACAGGTAAATCAATACGTATTCACATAATTATCATGATAACACAATGCAAACGAATCTGGTCGAACATTTTAATGAAAGATGAAGTTGAAGAGCACAGACAACATCATTGGCATTTTGTGCACACAATTATCTGATAGCTGTGACAGCTGATAACTGTTGAGGGAGCTAACCTCCATTTTCTTTAAATCACACGTTTCTATTTTCCTGAAATTTACATTATATAGGAAACATGTAGAAATATACTCAAATAATTGTGTGCGCTCCATATATTAAAATAAAAAGACTTATAGCTACATGATAATGAAAGATATGAGTGTATGAGGCCTATTATTCCATATAATGGGAAAAGACAATTTCTATGAAATTACCTATTTGCCATTCACTATTGTGTGTGATTAGCGGACCTTGGAATTGTGTTTGACTATTGGATATATAGACACATATACAGAACAAGTGCAGACCGAAACATTCCACTATTGCTTATGGGTTCCGGAGAATGTTTTTCCTTGTACGGAAGACGGACCCCCCCCCCCCCACACACACACACACTCCAGAGGAGCGTGCGGACAGGGGAACCACAACTGCTTTATGATTTGATCAGTGTGGAGCAATCAGTAGGAGTCTGCAGTCCTTGGATCTGTTCAATTTGTCCAAGAATCTTGTGATCAATGATCCTGGTTGAAACTGGTTGACATCTATATTCGTCACAGGTCGAAATCATGTTGAAAGTCCATTTGCAAATACAACGTGATTTCAACCTGATTTCGACGTCGAAATTTCGACCCGATTTTAACGTGATTTCAACGTCAGGCGTGCCCACTGGGGTTTGATATCAATAACAATAGAATTTGAGGGGTGGTGTGTAAGTGTGGTGTGTATGTAAACTTATAATATTCACTCCTCTTATTTAATAAACACTAATTCTATTCTACTTGTAAACTATTGTTGCCAATCTAGTACTAAGATGTAGATTGTCCTTTATCGGATTTAATGACAAAAATAACGTGCAAAATAAAAGCGCCCCTAATTATTGCACTTGATAACGACAACAATTAAAAATATGTGACGTGATCAAGGTGAATGAGTCACATGTCGGTCATTTTTAATTAGAAGTTTTTTGCATCATTTTCAGGCAGTTTTAATACAAATGCTACATTTTGAAACAAACCCCATCAAAATCCGACATCTGGTTAACGAGTTATTTTCAGCCATTTATCAATGGCTGAAAACAATATAAAACAAAAGCATTTGAATACTGTTTTTGGCAATATCTCAAAAACAACATTAGCAACATCCCCTTGATGATGTTACATATACATGTTACTCTGTACCCTACGCTTTCAGATGTTTCTTATTGAATGTCCGGATGTATTTGCTAGTTACAAAATCCTGTTGATAGGAGGACCACCTGACCCAATTCCCACGAACACAACTGCTATAGATATGTCTATCAAACGACTTAATCACATTGAGCCCCTCAGCTTCTCTAATCGATCGGATGTCATCGTTCTGCTCCTGAGCAAGAATAGGATAAGTACCATTGGACCCGGTATATTTAAAGGTTTAGAAAATATCCACACGTTGGATTTGTCTTTTAACCAGATTTCAAATATAGAAGCCGACTCGTTCTCACATTTGTATACATTAAAACAATTACTGTTAAATGTAAATAAGCTAAAGTATATTTCACAAACTTGGTTAGATGGTTTAGTAAATGTTCAGGTACTGTATTTGGGCGGGAATTCTATCAGTGAAGTAGACCCAGATATATTCTCACACATGCAAAGGTTACAGGTGTTATCTTTACCGGAATGTCAGCTTTCCCAAATAAGAAACCTTACCAACGAAATGCTCTTGTTAGACCTTGCATCTAATAATCTCTCAAGCTTTCCTGTTGATCTGCCACAGAATGTAACACATTTATCACTTGATAACAATCAACTCTCTCTATTGAAGGAAACCATATTTGACGATAAACCTACATTGATATCCTCTCACATAACCATTTGTCGTTCATTACTAATAATCTGTTCAATCATCTTCAAACTTTAAAACATTTGTTTTTAAGTTCAAACGCATTGAAGAGAATTAACGCCGACCTTTTCAATGAGTTGACAAAATTAAAGGGTTTACATCTAGGTAGCAATAGCATCGAGTCATTACCATCAGGTATATTCAGATATTTAAATCAATTACAAGAGCTTAATTTGTCTCACAACAAACTTAATTTAATTCAAAGTAACATGTTTAATAATTTGACAAATTTAGAGGTATTACACCTTGGTAATAATAACATTGAATTGTTTACTTCGAATGTATTCAGTGATCTCCTGCAATTGCGAGAACTTTATCTGTTTGATAACAAGCTGAAGGTGATTCCAAATGACCTTTTCAGTGGGTTTACAAAGTTAGAGATATTAAGCCTGACATACAATAACATTGAAGCATTACAGTCAGGTGTATTCAAAGATCTTCATCAATTATCAGAGCTTTATTTGTATGGTAATAAACTTAAGGATGTTCCATTTGACCTTTTCAATGAGATGACGAAGTTAGAAATACTTCAGCTGGGTAACAATAGCATTGAATCATTCCGGCCGGGTGCATTCAGAGATCTTCGTCAATTGGAACAGCTTTGGCTCATTGACAACAAACTAAAGCTGATTCAAATTGACCTTTTCAATGGGCTTGTAAGGTTAGAGGAATTAGATATAAGCGATAATAGCATTGAATCATTACCATCAGGTGTATTCAATGATCTTCATCAATTAAAGGTTTTCGTACTTAATGCAAACAAACTAAAGGGGATACAAATGGATCTTTTCAATGGAATGAAAAACTTAGAAATATTATATTTGGGTGACAATTACATTTCTTCTTTAGCACCATGTGTATTCAGAGATCTATATCAATTGCAACAGCTTGCGTTAAATGGAAACAAACTGAAAGTGATTTCAATGGACCTTTTTAATGGGTTGACAAAGTTAAACAGATTAGCTCTAAATACAAATGAAATTGAATTATTACCTTCTGCTTCATTTAAAGACCTCACCAGTTTACAAGAGCTCCATCTTTACGACAACAGGTTGACCGAGATACCAAAAGATATTTTCCATCAATTTAATGGAATGCCATTACGGCTCTTAAACATTTATTCCAACAAAATGAGTAGACTTTATCCATATCAGTTTGCAAACTTAACAAATTTGAGAGTTCTGGATCTTCATAGTAATAAACTTAACAAAATCCACAGTAAATCACTATATGGTTTAACCAATCTGAAATATCTAGACCTAGCATATAATGATCTAACCAAAATAACCAAAACCTCTTTCGTGGGATTGACTTTGCAAAACAATAGTTATGTCTATTTAGATAACCCAGCCATGTGTTGTTTCCTGGGTTTATCGAGCCAGTCTCAATGTATTACAAGAAATGAGAAATCCCCTTACTTAACATGTAAGCAGCTTCTTCCCTCTATCGCAGTTAAAGCTTGTACATGGATTTTCGGATTTTGTGCTTTACTTGCAAACACAATAGTCGTCACTTGGGGGTTTCAAAAGATAAAGTATAGATCAGCAGATAAGAAGCAAATTAAACAAATTGTTTTTATCACCAATTTAGCTCTGGCAGACTTATTTATGGGTCTGTATTTGTTAGTTATTGCATCTGTTGATCAATACTATAATGGATACTTTCCTTCATATGCGGAACATTGGAGAAACAGCAGGCTTTGTAAATTTGCAGGATTTCTATCAGTCTTATCAAGTGAAGCGTCCCTCCTTTTTCTTACCCTGATAGCTGTAGACAGACTTTGGGCATTTCGAAAAATCTTTATAACACGCAAACTATTCGGCAAAAGAACACAAGTATTAATGACAACATGTGCATGGATTACTGCTTTTACATTAAGCATTGTTACTGTTTTATTTCAAGATGATAAATTGTACCAATTTTCCGATGTGTGCATTGGATTACCATTGGCTAGAAGTAAAATATATAATACGGACATTTATAGAAACTTGATAATATCGTACGACGTTGAAATCAGGCCTGATGATCATTTCCAATTGCCAATATTTACCGAAATTGGCACAAAATTAGGAAATTATTTTTCAATTGGGATTTTTCTGGGGCTTAACTTTCTGCTATGTTTAATAATTACAATATCGTATATACTATTGTTCATATATATTTGTAAATCAGGATTTTCCTTGCTCAAAACAGAATTAAAAATGGCTATAAAGATGGGTGCTGTCACATTGACTGACCTCATGTGTTGGCTATCCATTATCATCTTGGGTATTCTAGCACAGACTGGAGTAAAAGAGCTCTCCCCTGAATGGTACCCATGGATTACAACATTTGCTTTACCAATCAATTCTATACTCAATCCTTTACTGTATGCTACTGTAGGTCGAGTATCAAATCATTTTGTAGACCGATTACGACCAAAATCTTACAATGAAATGGAAACAATGTTGTAGTTCATTTACTTTACACGCAAAGCTGTTTTTCAATATTACTCTTTTAATAAAAGATTGGAGCTGTATTAATAAAACCTTATTATACCGTAGAATTTCGTCTATAGTTATATAGTCTCTAAATGAGTGTTTTGTGACGAAAGAGACGAAAGGCAGCCACCCTCTACAAAACATTATAATACGGATTAGTCGTACAGTAATACATGTTTGAACAGCCACTTGTATCAGTAATATATTTGCTCAAACTCAAATAATGTTTTGTGGAGGGTGTCTGCCTTTCGTCTCTATCGTAAAAAAACAACAAATAACAAAAAACACCCCACTCCCCCCCAAAAAAAAACAACAACCCGAAACCACATATTTAGAGGGATTGTTGCTTGCAGATGGAATTCTAGGTATACTTTTTTGCTCAAAATTTAATTGTGTTATTCTTTGCCCAAAATTATAAAATAATATTAGTAACAACTGTCAGGAACGTTTTCTGGTTATTTTAAGCCGAATAATGTTCTATGTGGGGATTTAGTGTCTTAGTTAAAAAATGGTTCACTCTGGCTTTAAAGGCTACGTTCGGTGAGGAAAATACATGTTTTTTACATGGCCTTTGGGAAGTTATTCACTTTACGACTTAAAAAGGAGGGGGAAGACTTGTAGCTCTCCCTATGTCAGTCAGTTTGATGATGCTAATGATAGTAATCAGGACTGGACTCAAATGTAACAATGTTATCCAACCGTTTTCAAATAGTATGTTACATTGCTTAATAAAATGTTTTGTTACTTTTTTGTTTCTCCTCTGACACAGTGTCAGGCATGTTGCATTTATAACAGATACATTTTAATATAATGCCGAATAGCGATTCGACTGTTTGTTAAAATCATGATACGCATGCATTCTCTTGAATTATTGAACAGTAGAGGGACAGAGGGCAGCATCATCATCAATTCCTTAATGGTCAGAGACAAGTGAGCGGCAAAGGGTGACATACATGGCTAGTTAAAGTGCCGCACCGTCTGATCCTTAATTCATACGTAACGTGATTTTATCAAACATACAAATCGCTATCCGGCAATCTGCCAAAATTATAAAGTATTATATACATTTATATCACCTAATATAGCGTTCGATGAGCCAGTTCTGGGAACCTGAAAGTGGCCTTAGGTGCCTTTGTAGGCGTAAGATGCCGGTCGTTTTGCATCATAGGAGTGTATTCACGTAATCCAGCTGCGACAGAACCAGAAGTTTACTGACTAGGAGAGGGAAGCATCACATTATAATACGATATTGCTTGTTTTTATCGTTACATATTCTTTTTACCATTTCAAGGTCACTTTCAGCATCACTGGCGTAAGCATGAGGATCCAACTAAGATCAAATAAATATGAGAAAGGGTTTTAACACAAGTGTCCACATACATTATTGACAGCCAGTTAACAAATTTCACTGACCATCCAGGATTTGAACCTGGGACCTTCGAATCACCGGACCGATGCTCTACCAACTGAGCTAATAAGTCAGATGGAGACGAGCAGTGATGTATTATCTATAGGAACCTTTAGTTCAATACCCGCCCTCTATCATCTTCTCATCCAAGAAGCTTTAAGAAAGAGGTTTGGAAATCATTCCGAAATCATATTCGAGACGGAGAAATAAAGTTCAACTATGTGGGAAATTAAATAAGAAAGGTTTTTAACACAAGTCTCCACATACATAAAAAGATCTAATAAGTTCAATGATATGGAATTTATTAGGCTTCATGAATATAGGACAGACCTACAAGTTTCATATTATGTTTTGGGGTTGGGTCAATGACCGACGCAAGGTAAATCCAAATGTACTTCGGTTAGCGTCTTATAACGGTGTGGTCATTGTTCTTAGCACTAAATGCTAATTAAATAAATATGCAATCTTTACACAGGACAAACAATAAAAGTGCATAAACAAAGTTCAAAATGGAAGAACATTTTTCTTTATTATTATTTTGTAGAAGTGTGCATCTTCTTTACGGAAGACATTATAATAATACCGTATTTATTAATAAAACTCGCAATAAAATTGAGTTTACACAATTACATTCAAATATATTGAGTATCAAATACTAGAATTACAGACAAATACTTGTGAAAAATTACTGTTACATGCAATCGGAGGGAACACCACATGTTTACCATTGATATTTTAAGTGAAGCTTTAGCCATTTTACCAGAAAACTTGCAGCATGTTTTTAGGTTAATTTGGTAAAATATGAATACAGATGATCCTAAAAATACTTGTTAAATATATTTTGTGAGAATAGTAAGTATAGATAATAAAACGAAAAGAAACTATAAATAATCTTTTTGTAGCCCATTTTTGAATAATATTAATATTAAAGACAGCTATATATTTACAAGTTAAAATTTGTTAAACTGCATTCCGATGTTTATAATTTGATGAAACCGATGTCTATATTATAATACCTTTATCTGATTGGATTAAGAGTATTGCACGTGGAACACTCTCCTCCGTAAAGAAACACAGTGGAAGTTCTACAAGCGTTTCTATCAAGGGAGACGAATGTGGAACCCAAGTATTTTAAATACGTTGGTTAAAGTATATGACAACATGAGCCAAATGTGCAGTCATTGTCATAACAGAGTCAAATAACACACTAAATCAATAACAGCTAATAACCATGTCATCTGCTTTCTTGATATCAAGTTTAAGTTATGTGAAATCCAAGTTCGAATTGTATAAAAACGTCCTAGATTTGATAGACGCCTTTGTTTTGCAACTTCCTGACCCACAGTAACGTATACTTGTGTAGAGTCAGAAATAATAGCAGTCCTAGTTTGAACAGACGAACAATTAGTTCACCAAGAGGCAAAATTAAAATAAGGGAGACCCAAGGACTGATCGTTGAGGGACACATTCTTTCATATGTTAATAATGGAAATCCTACAGAAGTTGGAAAGTAAGTTTTAAACTTAATTCCCGAATTATGGTCCCGAGTCATATGCGTATACTTGAAATACTTTGAATTGAGTTACCCCTCGGGTGACTTAAGTCACCGCCTTTCCAACCAGTAAGAGCTGAAAAATATACCAAAGTTGCGAGCCAGATTTGCATTGCAGACAAATACATGAAGACAGGTACTTGCATGTAGACAAGAACGTCGAGTGTTTGAAAAGCCCAACTGTTTCAAACCAAAAGTACTAGAGTTTGCGGTGATGGGATTGATGAAAGCCCTCAGATATGGATCACAGTATAATTTAAAATACCCATTTTGTTACACATGAAATGCAGTATTGACATGTTGTGGAACAAAATTGAATAACAAGTATTATTTACACAAGTATAATATAATTGGTTGTGCTTTACTCATAGCGACGAATCCAAGATTACTGTATACCGTCCCTTTATAACCAATGATGATCCGTAAAACTGTGTCATACGGGACGCGCCAAAGGCAAGTAACAACAATGGCATAAACGGCGTTGCATTGAAAAGAAAAGCGTCGCCCTCTACAGTTACAATAATACAAATGGACGGTTTATAGTTTTCTGGGTTCGTCAATATGCGAGAATTACGACGTCACACAGCAGAGAATTGAAATGAGCACACTTCCTCCCGCCCAATGAATGTAGCAATTATACAGGGTGTCTCAGAATGATTCGTACCGGGAAAGTTGTATTTTTTAGGTATGAAGGGCATTACTAAATTTACATATATTTAGCTTTCTTAGGAATTTTTGATTTTAGAAATTGGACGTTTCTAATAGGAAAATGTTATGCAATATATTTTGTTGTGTTCTTACTTCTACTAAATAGTCGATATCTATTGATTATTTATGATGTTACGAAGCAATCCTTGTATGGAATAAAGGATTTGTTACACTTGAGTGACCTTAAACTATTCATTTTTAGTGGCAGTTTTGAAGACAATTTAATATTGCAGTGTGTGAGTTTCATCATTTGAAAAGCCGGCGGAGATGGATTTTTCATAAAAGTATAGAGAAGGTTCTTCTTTAGTGTCACAGCATGTTTTTATGTCCACAGTATATTGGCAAACCCACAGCTACGTAACGGAGAAGATTGAAATTTACTGCGGAGGATCCTTGAGGTAGTTAAATCCTCTGTAATAATGACACTTTTGGGTAAAAATTGTGGTAAAAATCACATGAAAAGTACGTTTTTCAACCTAAATATCTGAAGCCATATTGAAATGTTTCACTTGATCGCATATCAAGAATTATTCATATACACCCTGTACATAACAAATTGTTTGATTGGCGTAACAGGTCCAAAAACTCAGAGTCGGTCAATCGAATATTCGTTTTTTAGCCGTCTTGTTTCTGAAGGGATACACCTACATTCCGAAAAATACACACAATAATGAAATGCAAAGAAAAAAGTTCACATAATAGTAATAATAATAATAAGAAGAAGATTTTTAGGGTCGGTCGGAATACGCCAATCAAACAAATTTTTAAACACTCAATAGACAACCTTTCGAGGAAAAATCGAGAATAGTTGTAATTACGTATCTAATTAAAACTAACATCATTTGTCTAGTGTCGATTATTTATTGCCCAATTACACAAAATATATACGCATACACTCAGAATGTTCAGTTTATATTATTATGACAAATTCTCGCGATTTTGCAAACGGACGAATCCGTATTTGTGCGCATCATTGGTTTTTTTTTATGGAACACTAGTTCAGCATTAACATGATTAATGAGTAACGCAACATCTGAAATTTCATTAACTTGTCGCAAATCAAATCTTATAATCGGAGCCAGAGGTAAAAAAAATAGTTTGCGTCTGACGTTATCTAAACTCAGATACGGTTTGCTTACAATTTGTCGTATTGATTAAAATTTCTGAATGCACAGCGATATCAGCGTGCCCTATGGTTAGAGTTTCACTTTCAAACATACAAACCGTCTCAAAAGTTAGGTTTTAGTAATAGGGAACTTTCTTTCCTTCTTTCCCGAAAGCGCCATGTCATCAATGCCTAGAAACCCAGCAAACACAAAAACGTTTTAAAAACGTTTTTAATCAGTTATATTTTGGCTTTTGGTTTAGGTAAAAACGTTTTAATAACATTAAAATGTCGGGTTATATAAAGGTCATGATAACGTTTTAAAACGTTTTGTATGAAAACACACTACAACAATATTTTTAAATGTTTTCAAAAAATGTTAATGTAAACTATTTTTGCAAACATTTTCCCCAAATATTGTGTCAATACTTAAATAACATTATGTTAAAATATTTGAACCAAGCAAACACAGAAATGTTCTTAAAATGTTTTTTTCAAAACCTTTTAATAACATTTAAATGTCGGGTTATATAAAGGTCATGAAAACGTTTTTAAAACGTTATTGAAAATATTTTGGGCAAACATTTTTCGCAAAATATTTTTTCAACTCCCCAAAATAACATTCTGTTTAGAATGTTTTGTATCAAGTTTTCAAGAATGTTTTTGGAATGTTATTAAAACGTTTTATAACCCGACATTTAAACATTTTCTGTAAAACATTTTTGTTTGCTGAGCAGTAAATTATCAAAAAATGTTTTTTAAGGTTATGAAAACGTTTTATACTCTTAATATACCCTTTATATAACCCGACATTTAAACGTTTACTGACAACCTTTTATAACCTTTTGCAAATGATGTCGAAAACGTTTTGTGTTTGCTGGGAAGGTGCTTTTTGCCTTGTAAAAACATCGTTTGCCATGTTCTGCGATTCCTTTTCTCCGATGAAGGCACCAGATGAAATTAATCTTCCTTTTTATGCGCTACTAACCAATCACGGGCTGTGGGGATTTGATCGTGGGGATTTGACGCGGACTATATCTTTTTCTCTGGCACCGATTATAACTGTTCTATTTTTTTGTTAAAGTTCCTGTGTGCAATATGTTACAAACTTATTCGCCGATTTGTAAAATCACAATTAAGTATGATAGATAGATATTTATTGCTCGGCTTATTCTTAATGTGATTAAAGAAAAATCCCAGGCACGCCAAACGAAGCAGAATCTCCTGCCAAACACACAGATGGAAATAGATTGCAATGTATATAAGTAAAAAAAAAAGAAAGAGCAATGTATTACACTTCAAATCATTGAGTAAAAGTGTTGCGTAAATATGCAATAGTTCAACTAGTTTCGTCAAATTTAACAAACATGGCCTGAGGAACATTTTTCCAATTTTACCAATGCTGTTATGTTAACTTAAGCCTTACATCGTATGGAAATCTGATTGAGCCTTACGTAATTCCCCAACCATGCCAATAGATAGGCAACCCGAAAGCTTGCAATTTTTATAATAAAGTCAATTTGAACTGTTGCCTATATCTGCTCAACGCGAAAGTAAAATTTGTGCAATTTTTTTAGCGACATCAATTGGTAAGCCGCCGCCTATATCTGTGAAATCTTGTAGCAAATAAGTAGCAGATCGTGTAGAGATGTAGCTAACTGTATACCTATTAAAAATTAACTAAATAGTATCTCAAACACGTAAAAAGTGGGTATGGTATTATTTTTTAAATGAGTCGCAGGCGTCGAAAACTGTTCTATCTATCTATAATGAACATGATGATAAAATATCACATCCCTGTGAGCATGGTGTGAAATAAGATAAAAGTACAGGAACTTTTACAATGTACTCTTCTGAAGTGTTCATTGTTTTAATATGCCCTCTGTAAGATTTAATTTTTCCCTCTTTTTTCCCCAAGTTAGATGCACTTTTGAATTATTTGTAAAACTCATTTCACGCACCAGGAAACATACAAGTCGGTAAAAGTCAAAGCGTTAATAGTTTTACTGAAATATTCAGTAAGTACATCATCCGTAAAAATGTTCAGACTTCCTATATCACCGTGGCTGATGGAATGAAGCAGCAGTACATGCCTTGAATGAGTTTCTCTCATACTTTTTTTAAATCTTTTATCATTATTAGGCATGAATGTTAAAAGTACGAGGAGAAAATTTAGAATTTCAAACATCTTACACATATTATACACTTCTTGTTAACTTACAAGAATCTTTTGAATTCAACCAATTACAATTTACACGGGTATTATAGTAATTTGAGTTACGGACTTACCGGTTATTCTACAATTATATCATATTACTGACGAATACCTCTTTCTGTTTTATATAAAAAGAAAAAGCAACTGTGAGCATGGTGTGAAATAAGATAAAAGTACAGGAACTTTTACAATGTACTCTTCTGAAGTGTTCATTGTTTTAATATGCCCTCTGTAAGATTTAATTTTTCCCTCTTTTTTCCCGGGCCCCAAGTTAGATGCACTTTTGAATTATTTGTAAAACTCATTTCACGCACCAGGAAACATACAAGTCGGTAAAAGTCAAAGCGTTAATAGTTTTACTGAAATATTCAGTAAGTACATCATCCGTAAAAATGTTCAGACTTCCTATATCACCGTGGCTGATGGAATGAAGCAGCAGTACATGCCTTGAATGAGTTTCTCTCATACCTTTTTTTTAATCTTTTATCATTATTAGGCATGAATGTTAAAAGTACGAGGAGAAAATTTAGAATTTCAAACATCTTACACATATTATACACTTCTTGTTAACTTACAAGAATCTTTTGAATTCAACCAATTACAATTTACACGGGTATTATAGTAATTTGAGTTACGGACTTACCGGTTATTCTACAATTATATCATATTACTGACGAATACCTCTTTCTGTTTTATATAAAAAGAAAAAGCAACTTTAAGAAAGAAAACACATACAAACAAATACCTAACCAAAACCAATATGCATAGTTATTACATCGCACAAGTATAGACCAGAGGATGATTTAAGGAAGCCCCATCATGCACTGCAAACGTGTTATCACTAGAGTTTCAACTGCCACGTTACTTTTCAAATCCCATTGAATTCTGTGCAAAAGATGTTGTTTAAGAATTGTGCGTGTGTCATTATTACTTGGTCGATTTCAGAACAAAAGTGATGTATGCATAAAGGATAATTCACACCTTCTGTAGTTAACATAAAATGTGAAATCGACTAGCATTTTGAATGCGTTTTTATTGTAAATATATCAGTCCAAATTCAAATTTAACCATGCCCGTCAATGCAATGTGCGAGCAGTGGTGTCATGTTCACTCACACAGCTGTGCTAACCGCAAGTCAACACAGTGGCGTGGTGGGAAGTGCTTAAATCATCCTCTGAGTATAGACATCCACTACTTTAAGGAGCACTTCTTGATCCACAGCTTCATCCCCCGACTTACTTCTAAAACGTTGAGAAACCTGGGACTACGTCATGATTGTATGACAAAGATATCATCCAATTTGTATTTGCGAGCTGTCAATAGTCTCAAATTACAACAACGAAGCATATAATATGCACGCTGTAATACATCCACATCAAGTCAAATTATGGAAAACGATTTTGTGTGGATATCTATTTTACCGCACCATAAAAAGAGAATGATATCAGGAAACCCCTTTCATAACTTTTACAATAGCCTTACAACCTTTCCACCTTACTACATATCCCAGCAAACACAAAACGTTTTCGACATCATTCGCAAAAGGTTAGAAAAGGTTATCAGAAAACGTTTAAATGTCGGGTTATATAAAGGGTATATAAAGTGTATAAAACGTTTTCATAACATTCAAAAACATTAAACTTACTGCAAATATTCTAACATAATGTTATTTAAGTGTTGACAAAATATTTGGCAAAAATGTTTGCCAAAAATATTTTACAATAATGTTTTAAAACATTTTACAAATATTTTTGTAGTGTGTTTTCATACAAAACGTTTTAAAATGTTTTCATGACCTTTATATAACCCGACATTTTAATGTCATTAAAACGTTTTTCCTAAACCAAAAACCTCAAATATAATCGGTATAAAACGTTTTAAAAACGTTTTGTGTTTGCAGGGATATCTCTTTCAACGGCACCTTAAACATGTTTTACCATATTTGTTGCACCCCCTCCACGACGTCAAATCTTACGTGATCATGGTGATTAACCGAATGACTTTATTAAATTGTGTGACCATCCTTTGCGCTCGTTCTAGTTAACAGAAAGACATCTGATCTTACTTCGGGATCAGTGAGTGGTATCAAACTTGTTATTAAGGTAGAATTAATTCCAGTCATATCCGGTGAAAATGAGACATTTGCATAAAAATCATTAATAATTCAAAAATGTATTGTTTAATGGGAAAGCCTTCTGTGCGTATTTAGGAATGAGGGCGCGTTTACACTTTGAGGTCAGTTTCACGAGTGCGTGTTTAGATAAGACATGGTAGTGACGTAATATTAAAGCTGTTGGTACTTATACTGTTATCAGCTGGGAGGCATAGCTTTACACAAACACAATGACGCATATGCATAACAGGAATTTGAGAAAGTTTTAACACTTTGCATTCCTTGATAAGCCAATAATTATGATTAATACTTGATACACCCATAAGAATAATAATTGAATACCTGAGTGGAAGAAGGGCCCAACTCCAAGTTTTTACAAAAATGAGTTTGACCCAGCATTTTATTGCCAGCAGATTGTTCTTCCTTGTGTGTGAAAGATGAGCCAAAATTCACTCTCTAAATAGTCTTCCATGTACACTTAATCATGGTTTTTATGGAAGAAAGGCCCAACTCCATGGAGTTGGGCCCTTCTTCCACAAATATTGGGTTAAAGAGGAATTTATGAAATCTGCTTTTCACTACAATAAACTTTATTGCTAACATATTATATGCTTCTACTTATGGAATTAATGGATAATTATCAAATTTCTGTGGTATTTATAACACATCTGCTCACGGAACTGGCACTTGCAGTATATTAGTGGAAGAAGGGCCCAACTCCAGCTCGTATTAAGGTCTGTACCGTTGCCATGGAAACATCATATATAATTTCGAATATATGTAGTATTGTATGTTCATGTATTAAAGGTCCCCTGAAGATGAAAAACATTCTGTCTATAAAACTTTTCCAAATATTAAGTTTTTTCTAATATCTCAAAAACAGTTTTGATGGAGTTGGGCCCTTCTTCCACTCAGGTATTCAATTATCTACACATGAAAATACAATGGGTGTCATTTTATTTTCATGATTTGAATTCTACAAATAACGTTATGAGGGCTAACTCCCAATGCTTCAATTATGTGGGTTATGTTAAAAGGGCATTTTGTGATCTTGCAGATTATTTCGTTAACATCGCCAATTTTGTTCTGATATACCAGAACGAAATCGGAATCAACTGAAATTTTGGGAATAAGCTTTTTTCGTGGATATTTACTGAAAAATGTCATATAAAGAGAATGCTAGGATCACGAAATCCTCCTTTAAGCACAACGTATGGAAATTAAGTTCTTGCTGAAGCTTCCAGGTACAATGGACAATGGTCAAATGAAACACAGTCTGTGCAGTACAGTACACTCTAACATGGTACTGGCAGAGCTTTAAGATGAATTTGTAGAGACTTTGTTTTTAGACATATCAAATGCTAGTACATCTTACGCTCGTAGTTCTAATACAAGAAATGAAATGTATTTTGTTCTAAAAGGCTTTGAATTCAATGCTCGCATGTATGTAGCCACACCATAAGTTATATATTCTTAGAAAGAACCCGGTCATTACAAAATCCCAAATTTCCAAGAAATTCGCCAATTTGTACAAAGGTATAATTAAAGACAGAGATAAAAACAATTTACCGCGTCTCACGTCGTCTGTCATTCAAATTCGAGCACGGTTTGTTTACAAGTGTCGTGATGATGACTTGCTGAACGCTGATTTATAACCGGGCGCCTTATTGTTAATTTTGCAAACCATCTCAAAAGTTAGGTCTTTATAGTAGGAAACTTTCTTTGGTGAAGGCATCATGTCGACAGTGCCTAGAAAAGCTGCTTTTTGCCTTGTAAAAGTACGTAATTTTTCGCCATTTGCTGCTATTCCTTTTTTCCGATCAGCACCAGATAGATCGGTCTTCCTTTTACGCGCTGATTAACCTGTGTAAACCAATCAAGGATCGTAATTGACAGTGACATCAGACGCGATAAATTGTTTTTATCTCTGTCTTTAATTATAGAGCCCGCGTATTCACAGGACAACATAAAATGTTACTGTTCGTAATCATGTCAATTAAAAGTCAACAACGGTCAAATATTGTCGCGAATCATACCCAACTTATCATAAGTAATTAAAAAACAATTGACATTGATAACTATTGTATAATCTGAAACATCCCATCTCACACTATGGTTTAAATTCACGGTCCTTATTAACATTATTAAATTATTGAAAGTGTCATAAATTTATTCTCATCTTGTGCAGAACATTTTGACTTGCTTGATTTAAGGTACCTCTTTCTTTCCCAAATACAAATCTTTCATCATTAACGATACAGAAGAACATTAGTTCTTACGTGCATCCTCACCATGGAACATACTCCATGAAATGGAACCATATATCGTTTGCCAAAATGCTTGCAAAGTACAGGTGGTATGACTGTCAGCAGAGCTCAAGCACACAGCCACTCAATTGCAACTTTGATCAGATTTCAGCATTCAATCAGTACAGCTATTATAGCAGCACATTTCCTGTTCATCGTTTCAACTTTCTTTTTAATTTTGAACTTGGCTGCTCAGCCACAAAATGTAACACTATAATATAATTATACACCACTTTACAGTTCTTCGATTTTAACATTTCCTTTTTTTTTTTTTTGCTTCATTTAAATGTATAACACTGAAAAGCACTTTTCTGTACTTCAGTCTCAGGATTCCAATGAAATGCAAGCTGTACTTTGTGAGAGCCCAATAATTTTCGATCTTATAATCAGTTTCAATTTGAGACTATAGTCTTTAGAAACTCATTGCGGTACAATTACATAGGAAATACACTGTTAATGTTAACATACAAAATGTGTTTGTAAAATCTACCAAAAAATATCTATCTGCTTTGCAGACATCAAGACAGGGTCCTGTTTACTACATATTCAACATCATCGGTATATTCTTCTTCCAAACCGGAATTGGTGATGATATTTTTGAAGAAAGTGAGGGCTTGGGGTGCTTCGAAGATGATGGCAAGAGTCCCCGCGGATACTGCACGCAAGTATATGATAAGAAAGACACGATCTATTACCATAGCTGTGTACTTCCAGTCTTCGCGAGCCTGTAGAAAAAATAAAAACATAAATTCACTTTTGCGTCATCAATAGGGGAGAGTGGGGTAAGTTGAGCCACTTTTTACATTTACACTCCCTACGCTCAAGTAAATAAAGCAGGACCCAAATGCAGTGTTACAAATGAAACATATGTATGTTTACTTGGTTATGATACCACAAAATTGTAATCAATATTTTGCACTTTCTCACAGTGAGACTTCAAAAATCATTTGCAAATTGGCTCAACTTACCCCAACGGTGGGGTAAGTTGAGCCAGTCGCAGGGGCAAGTTGAGCCACCATAGAAATGCACAGTATATGCCATAGCTGTGAAATTAAATTTGGCCTTTTTTTTTAATTGTTGTTTTCAGGTATTTATTTCGAAAAATAGTTTGATATAGAAGTAGTTTGATCTAATATTGCATACAAGTAATTTCTGACAAGATTTTACTTTAAAAAAAAATTTGGGGAAATTTCTGCAGGTTTTTCCTATGCTCAACTTGCCCCATGGCCTATGGCTCAACTTACCCCATGTGGCCCTTTTTGTCAACAACCAAGCCTCCCGCCTGACTAAAACTTGTTACAGTTGTAAATAGTTTCCTAAAATAGTGTTCATATATCACATCCTCAATACCCAGAATGTTATCATTTTAGCATTTTTCTTTCTGGGTGAAACATGAAAAAAATTGTTTTTTGCCAAAAGTTCAACAAAAGTGCGAAAACTGAACTTTCTAATGCAGCTTTCTTACCCTATGAGCAAGTGATTCCATATTACACTTGAGAAGCCTCTGTTATGTCATATACAAATAAGTGGAACTGCAAAGTAAGATAAGTTTTTAATTTTCTTTCTAGAGGGGGTGGCTCAACTTACCCCTTGGCTCAACTTACCCCACTCTCCCCTACCAAATGATTTATTTGCGTCTCTTAGGCACAACATCGTTTTTGGTCCTATAGCACTACCGGTGCCCGGATATATCGGTGGCACTTTATCCCACCCTGAGCATTTGTACAGGGCATTCGTCTCTTATTTAAATGAAAAACAATAACACTATGCAACTGTTAAATACTGTGCTTGATACAATTTATTATATGGAGTGATTTTAAGAGTCATTGGTACTTGACCGAGCACCGATAGTTCTATAGGACCAAATTCGATGTTGTGCCTTAGTAAGAGCCATAACTTTCGCCTCAAATAATCACGTGCACTTAAGGGATCTGGAATAAGCGTTTTGAGCGTTTCGACAGTATTTTTTGTGGGACATGAGAGCATATCAGACATATCGAATTGCATTCTGAATACGAAGAATGTCTTTCTAATATCAAATAATTTGCATTTTTTGAAATTCACGATATAATACAAATTTTATGACAAATTATTAAAATTTGATATTTTTCAAATTTTTGATCTATAACAGTACTCGAAGTAAATTTTATAAATCTAATGATATATTCTTAAAAGTGCATGTAGCTGGGAGGAAAAGCCGACGATCAATTGAAAATGTTGATCTTTCATATTGAAGATATGGATTTTTTTCCCAAAAAGACCTATTTTTTTTTGTGGTTTTTTGGGGAAAATAATACATATCTTCAATACGAAAGGTCAAAATGTTCAATTGATCGTCGGCTTTTCATTTCACCTGCATAAACTTTAAGTATAAATCATCAGATTTATAAAGTTTACTTCGAGTACTGTTAAATATCAAAAATATCAATTTTAGCTATTTGCCATGAAATGTGTATTACATTGCGAATTTCAAAAAATCAAAATTATTTGATATCAGAAGGACATTCTTCGTATTCAGAATACAATTCGATATGTCTGATGTGCTCTAATGTCCCACAATAAATACTGTCCAAACGTTCATACCCCATCCCTTAAAGGCGGATGGTCTGATTTGATATTATGTTTTCATCTGAATAATCTTGATACCTACTACCTACCTATGTGGGTGTCATGTTGGTAATTTAATCATTCGTGATATGAGAGCCAAAGCTATACACCACAAGGCCCCATAGATAGTATGGATAAAGTGTTGGTTAACCCACATTAGTTATATTTTGGAATATGAAAATGAAGTTAATAATTAATATTTTAATTGTTTTACCTGATTCATATCTTGATCATTCATTGTTCTCGATGTTAGATACATAATCTCTTCCACTGCTCTATGAATCATTATTCCTTCAGTGCTATCCATATCTTGTGGTCCAGACGGCAAGTACCGGGATAGAATATTACTGGATGGACCTGGATGAAAATAATTAGGGTTAAGATTACGTTTTACACTATTTAATAATTTTGCCTTAACAATTCCACAATTTCGTATAGTAAACAATGGTGATTTTCAAATTAAATAAATAACGCCCCTCTTAAAGGGGCATTTCGTGATCCACAGCCTCATCCCCCACTTTTCTCAAAAAAGTTGAGATTTTTATATCACTGGAAACCTCTGGCTACATAATGTTTATGTACAAAATATTTCTTGCAGATTAATTCGTTTTGCAAAGATATCGTGAAATTTGAATTTCGTTCTGGTGCACCAGAACGAAATTACAACGCATTGTCTATGGAGCAGTGTAATACACATAATCATGCATAACTCGCAAACGCAAAATCGGAATCAACTGAAATTTTGGGAATAGGTTTTTTCGTGGATATGTACTGGAAAATGTCATAAAAGAGGATGCTAGGATCACGAAATCCTCCTTTAATGGTTTCCCATATTTTATGTCAAGTTATTGATGGACCAGAGAGGCCGCGTAAACCTCTCTTGTATATAGTGTTGGGAAACCCTTTTATTTGATTGGTTAATTGTGATGAAATCAATACGGCTGACAAACTGTAAACCAAACCCGTAATTTGATAGTCCAATTAGATGACTTTTGACCTTTCACTGTTTCCACTTCCATAAAAACGGTTGATCATGAAAAATTGGGCGACCTTTGTGTTATTGAAACCACGATTTGGGATAAAAATAAAGTGCGTCCAAAAGGTATCGTTACAGGCAATCGCTCGATGACATGAGGAAATCATTACGTTCCACGCATACAGACATTTGTTCTGCACACTTTTTTTCTACCAAACTAATTACGTGGCTTAATTTGAACAAGATGTGGTGATTTACATCTCCAAAATGACAAATGGAGCCGTTCGCTACTCTAAAACGCCTTCCCGCCTGCACCATTTTAAATGTTACGGTGGTTTGGAGTTTAGTAATCTTCTTTTTTTGTCAATGAAATGAACACCAATTTGAAGGAAAATTTCCTTTGGAAATCATGAGCATTTGGTTATTATGAACCAATGTACATGGAACCACGTCAAATAACCTGTTGAGGGCATCCGCTCGATTTGTGAAATGTAGTTGTTTGAATATCAAAATATTTTCCTTTAAATGGCCTGTTTACAAAACATTCTTAACAGGATCCAGATGTTTAGACTTTATGAGAAATTGGATTGCATTCAAAATAATTCATAATCTTTGAAATAATATGATAAATGTTTCTAAATCTAAATCTTACCGTCTGTGTCTGAATCTGATTCAGTACCGTAATCCAGTGTATTACGCATACGTACTGTATAGTTATTGCCTTTGTTTTCCATCACAATTTTATTAGAATCCAGATGATTCTTTGCTAGTGCATCCCTAGTGACAGCTATACCAACAGTTCGGTATCTCTTACTGTATCTTTCTGGTCTTTGCATCCCCAAAAACTTTGGCAATGTTTCGATAAATACAAGTCTAATCCATCCAGACATTTGATGAGTGTCTGGTGAACGGAAGCGGATGTTCAATACAAATACAGTTAGAGCAATTGATGAAGAAACTATACACATAGTGAAAGTTAGATATTTTACTATAAGAGGAAAGTTGTTCGCATTTGCAGGAATTTGTTGAGTCACGAGTAGAAGAAACACAGCGAGTGACAACAGAATAGCTGTACAGAGCGCCATCTTTTCGCTTGTGTCAGGGGGCAGATAAAAGACCAACACTGTATTGAATGATATAAGTGCGCATGGTAGTAATAAATATGCAAAGTAGTAGAGTGGTTGACGACGGATTATAAAGTAGTATGTAACATCAATATAATCTTCAGCACAACATGGATATTTTACAACATGTCTAACACATGGCATCTCGTGTATAACCCATTCGCCATTCGGCCAATAGTCCTTTCTGATGGCTTTTTCTCGAAAAGGAACTAAATCCACAGTGTATCCATCGTACGTCCAGGATCCAAATTTCATTGTGCAATTTTGTTCATCAAATGGGTAATAGAGAACGTTGATCTTGCAAGAGCTTTTGTAAACAACAGGAGGAAACCAGGTGACTGTCCCATTGTAGTCCACGCTTGCCCACATGGACGATTTGGAAGTCTTTGACATCATGTCAAAAGGGCCGTCCGCACTGGATTGGAAGAAAAACAATGAAATAAATAAATTATGCCCAAGACAATATCCATGAGATGCCCGGGATGGGATGGGATGTCGATGTAGTTGTGTCTGTGTCTATGTCGAAAGTTCGCTATATTGAAAATTGAAAGTATCGAATATGAAATAAGGTTATACTCTGATCAGCTCGTAATCGGCGGGACTCATAGCATCGTGGATTGATATAGAAGAGCGTACAAACAGCTTGGTGCACCACCTACGCGAATGGCGCTTTGCGTATTGCTAGCTGAACTGGTGCGCGCTTTTGTGAATGTATGCAGGCGTAAGTTGGGACTTTATTGACGCGCACAGTAACAAAAACCGAATAAGTCTCGCCTATTACGAGCTGATCATAGTGTAGATAGGGTAAGGGTTAAGGTTATGGTTACGGTTAAGCCTAGATTCATCATAGCGACCATTATTTTCGACTAGTATGATTCGACTATATTTATAAATACGTATTTATAAATACGCACGTGACCAACTCCGCGCTGCCACAACAGCTAGTAGACAGTAAGTCTCGAAGTGACCTTCTACACAGCGGGTGGTCTTTCTATACATTTGAATGCAAAGACGGCAAACGTCGATAAATATTTTTTCCGTAGGCAACTAATTTCAAAGTGTTGCTTTTGATAACATATTACAAAGTACAGGGTGTCCCAAAAAAAGAGGCCCCTCATTGCGCCCTCTTTTTTCTCCTATTTCTGACAAGTTGATCAAATATATTTTGGTATGTAAAGAAACCTTGAGTCGTTAGCTTTAATGAACCAAAACAATTATATCAATCGGCTCAAAACTTTTGAAGATATGCCGTTTTTTCACTCTGTCCACGGAGAAGGTTTGGCTACTTCAAAGATTGAAAAGGAGTCCATATACCATGCATGAATATCAAACATTCCTCAATGATAACTTTATAAAATAACTTTATTTATGGAATGAGCTTTACCGGTGGGTTTATGGGTAATGGATTTTGTTAATAGTGTCATTAATTTGTGGGTAAAATCATAGACAATTTAAGGTCTATGGTAAAATGGATGCCGAATGAGACTTTCTTTGCTTTACTTGCAATTACTTATTTTTTCTTGGTTATGTATGCCTTTTTGTTTTATTATGTTTCTTACTTTTTAACTTTGTTTGTTTCTTGCTTTTTTTTATATTTACAACATAAGTTATTTCTCTTTTTAGGATAAAAGGTAGCCCTAAAAGGTTGTTTGGTTTGTCTTTGGTTCTTCTGAAGTGAGTTTACTGTGCTGCTCTGCCCTCTATTGCATCAATTGCGTTGCGTACCATCCTTGTTCGCCGGATACTTGCGAATGCATTCAGTAGTACGTTTGCGAAGATCTTGGATTTTGCCACAAAGGAAAAACATGTGTGTGAGGTCTGGTGATCGTGCAGGCCACTCCACAGCATGAGCCATCCCAACCACTCTGTTTGCTATCCGTGGACAGAGTGAAAACGGGTACTTTTATTCAAAAGAGCATATCTTCAAAAGTTGTGAGCCGATTGAAATAATTGTTTTGGTTTATTAAAGCTAACGATTTAAAGGTTTCTTTACATACCAAAATATATTTAATCAACTTTTCAAAAATAGGAGAAAACGAGGGCGCAATAAGGGGCCTCTTTTTTTTGGGACACCCTGTAGGAATCCCCCATGTGTAATAATTTTGCTATTCAATTAATACTTAAATTTGATGATATTTATCTGAAGATTTCCTATCCTTTTCTGTATAGTGGTCAATGGTATGAGGATTTGATCATGAGTATTTATAAATAATTATAGTCAGGCCCGTACGCAGGATTTTTTTGGGGGTGCTGATTTTGAAAAAGTGGACTTTTTTCTATTGAGGGGGGAATTTTGTGAAAAGTGGACTTTCTTCCCAAATTTGGACCTTTTTTGACCAAAAAACGTAAAAAACCTGATTTTTTGCTCGCAAATTCTGAAATTTTGGGACTTTTTGTATACTTTTTCCAAATTTGGGGAGGTGCGGTCGCACCCCCCGCACCCCCCCCCCCCCCTGCGTACGGGCCTGATTATAGTCGAAGCATACTGTCGACAAAGCGAGTCCTGGTTTCATTGGCCCTTCTTCACGGTTGTTTGATGAGATCATTTATTAATAGCAAAACATAATCATAATGTTCAATTCTAGACTTGAATACTACCAACAGCTATCACAGTAAGAAATTGTACATACACATTTATTTGGTAGCAGGTTTTCGTTTCTATATTAAATTATTCATCTTTTTTCTGCTTTTTGTGGTAATTTTATTCAATAAACTGAACATTTGTGCGAAAATTGGGGGCGCTATTTACATATATTTAAAATTTGAATTAGCCAAATAATATGAGTTATACTTTACGTTTCATGATAAAAGTTTTTTTGAAAATTCCCTTGTCATTTTGTTAGTCTGTTTGCTGATGTTCTAATACCATTTGTTTGCTGATTTCACGATGGCTTCAACACATCAGTAAGGTTTGCATTCTCCATAGAGTTGTACATAGGTCATTATACATGCGAAATCAAAAATGTGTATAACTCTATGGAGAATGCAAACCTTACTGATGTGTTGAAGCCATCGAGTCCCAAAGCCAATATCTCTCAGAAATGTTGTCCAAGGACATATCTTCAACATACCTGAAGTTGATGGTGGGGCAAAATGTCTGACATTGGTTTTCAGGGGGGTCAAAATGTACAAAAAATGTACAATTGGGGTTTTGCATGGGTAATATCTCAGCTAAAAGTATTCTAATAGGCTCAATATTGGATAAGAGTAATGTCCTACCAAAGGGCTCTGACTGGCAAAAAAATGGACAAAAAAATTATTTTTACTTTTGGAGTTTTGACCCCCCAAAGTTGGTCCTGGATGGACGAAGTTGCATTTTGAGGGCCCTATATCTGTTAAAGTAAAGGAGTTACAAGTTTTCTGATGCCAGATTTGAATTCTACACAAATAAGTACCCCAGGATACATACTTTTCAAAGTTGTAAATGGTTCCCTTTATACATTTATGGACCTCCAAACGTTGTCTTTCGCGTTGCGACACATTTTTTACGCTGACCCCCCTAAATTTCAAATTGATGCCACGGGAAAATGAAATGGAGTATGAAGCTCAAATTTTCGGAATTTTACTTTCTCATCAATATCTACCACCACACAGAAAAAGAAAAAAATTGAAGAGGTGCTGCGGTGCACATCCCTGGAGTTGACATGGAATGGGTCAATAGTGTCTTATTATAGTTAACTATGGAGGTTCTAATACAACATGATGTATTAACAACACAGGCGACATACAATATTAGTGACTTTCCTTAATGTTAACTTTAAACAATTGAGTAACATCCAACAAACATTTCCAATCACATTAATTATGTTTTGTAGAATTTATACTGTAGTTAAAAGATTAACTTCAAGGTCCAAATGCACAATACAAATTAGACCAGGTCTAACTTTAGCCCAGGTATAACTGTAGACCTGGTCTAACTATGGAGTTTAGTCTAGGGAGAAGGAACTCTTTGGTATATATTTGCATACCGTATTCTATATTATTTTAGATCCTTTTAAGGGCAAATACATGTAGCTTAATATTAGATGGATTTGCTAGGAGTAAAGGAAGAAAATAAAATCGATTTCTCCCTTAGTCTACCCTCCATAGTTACAATAGGTCTAACTTGTTTTGTGCATACGGACCTAAGAATATTATCGTCGTATGCAACGTTGTTTAAATACAATGTCTTACTTGTTATAGATCAATATATCTGGTGTCCAAATCATGTTTACTGGAATCTTGATTGAAGTAATTTTGCCAAACCGACTTGGATTCCATGCTAACTTGTAGTCCGGCCATACCTGATCATAGGTAATGATATAAAGGAAGAAATAATTGTGGACGTTACGTAGTAATAATGCCTCAAAGGAGTGAGGTGCAGAGCAGTGCAAGGCCGGGAAAAACAACATTTTGTTCAAAATTGCATTTCCCAAATGTTATAAACTTCAGTCTAGACTAGATATGTGGGTATTGGGTGAGTATTATATCTCATGTGTGCATGGGTGGGGTGCGTGAAGTTATGGGGTGTCGGGGTGTGCTCGCATGTGTGCATCGCTCTGCTGACCGAAAGCATACATAATAATGTTTCATTTCAAGGTGGAGTGTATCTTCCGTAAAACAAAACACATATTTATTTTAAGGTAAAGAGGCTCTTCCATAATAAATTGCACCATGTGTCATACTAGTTTGTGTGGGTGTTATGTGTGCGCATTGAGGTGCGTGCTCGAACATACAGAGTGCGGACAGGTGTGCGGTGTTTGTGCGTATGCGTGAACACCTTGCTATACTATCTGTTTGAGAGAGTGCGTTCGTCATGATTTTAATCACATATCTATTATTTCTCAACAATCAACTATGGCATGGCCAACAATGGCATATGTTGATTAAAATTAATACCGTAAAAGCTCGTCTACAAGCGTATAGGATGCTCTTGATGAAAGCTAAATTAATCTAGGCGCCAACTATCGACAAAATTATAACATTATGAAGTTTGAGCAAATAAGTTAAAAGCATATACAAAAGTATTATCGTAAGACCAATCTTTTATATTGGCATATTGGCTGTTTCGTATTAATGTAGCATTTTCAAAACACTCTATATGCTTGTAGACGAGGTTTTCGGTATTCATAATTATTTATCTTATTCTCGTTACCTGTTTTAGCCAAACTTTCGTTGTAAATACTTGATTTCTTTCATCCTGGAAGAAAAAAAAAGAAGAAAACGAAATATGAATGGTCATATAGACATATTTTTGTTCGTTTAAAACTAACTAAAGTTAATTTCTTTAAACTTCCGTGATCCGAGCTGTGCGCCCGGCGTCTACGAGCGTACACACAGAAAAAATAAGCAATCACGCTGATTGGCTGATCACGCACTTGACAACAAGGCGGTTGACCCATTGGTTGTCTGTTCGGCGAGTAGTAGGCGACCTTGTCACTTTTACGCGATCGCAATTCGCCAGCGCGTACCCCGACCACGGAAGTTTAAAAAAAAAAAAAAACTTTACCACATGTTGAGTTTTTAAACATTAGGATAATAATAGGCCTTTATGGAAATTACTTTTTTATCGCTTATGTTTATAACTCCTAAAAAGAGATCAAAATATATGTATTTCCTCTGAAAAGATAGAATCTATTTCATTTTTAATCGACTAAGAAATTATGCATTTTAATTTTTATCATCTAGCAACAAAACATTATTGTTCAGTTGTTCAATGCACCTTTTGTCAATAAAACATGTGCACATTCAATTATCCCTAGTGAAATGTAAATTCAATATGTTGACTTTGAAAGTAATACGAGACACAAACGAAGTCAAATATATAAAAGGGTTTGTTCTAATTTAGTTTAACATGAAGAAGGCCGTTACCGCTTATCATCTTTATTTCTGTATTTACATTCAAGTATAATGAGAGAAGACAAAGTCTAAGTTTAATGACAACGTTTTGCCTTTGGGTTACACAATGCTGAAAACACTCAATTCTTATTTCCCTACTGAATATGTTTCTATTTCCGTTTTCCTCAAAATACCCTTATTAAGTCTGCGACTCAATTTCCGTCGTCTGCTCTCTACTGGTTGGTAGAATTCGTCAGAAGTGCGTGCTCAAGTGTGTTAGAAGTTGACGAGGAAATTTTATCATGTAATTTGAAACTTTCACAATTTAATTGGAAAAGATGCTCAAAATTTCAAAGCGACATTTTAATATTTTAAGCAACTAGAGTGTGTGTATGTAAGTGAAAAAGCCCCATAGTCCTGATAATCGAAAGCTTTGCTTTTTTGTCAATAAAATAAAATAATTTTAAATTATTACAATAGTATACAAGTTACTTTATTCACATAAGTCATTTGATATTCACACTCACTTAACATAGTAATAGTTACACTCAAGTAGATGTTAGAAACCTTCTGAAAAGCCTCTAAGAAATAAAATATAAAAGAAATCGACTGCTCCAGAAACTATATCACGTACACAAAATGTCGCCATTCTAACAAAGTCATCAAAGAGGGGTTGTGCACTTGGTCGCATATCTCAAGCTTATGACAAAACCTTAGTGCCTCAAACTTTGCCATAAGTGTCAGAATTTGTAATAATCATTATCACTTACTAGTTTGAGAAAAAAGATGCAGAAGTACCTGTAGCCTAAATCGATTGTAGTCTCGACATTATACATGTATATGTGGGACGGTATAATTCATTACGTCAAAGGAGGGAATTGGAGATGCTGAGTCCTAATAAGACCACGAGAAACAAACGCAGAGTCTGACCTGAGATTTGTCTTTTATTTTGATGGAATTATGAGAATCGCAGTTTGTCCTAGATTCATGTACTGACATGAGTTTGTGTAACAGTAAAGGGTCACCGAACTATTATTTTAATACTTTCGGATGCAACTAAAACAGCAGTTCTAGTGTTAGCAGTTTACCAAAGAAAAATGGATGAACGGAGTGAAGGAAGTAAGTCACACCCAGCTAGCAATCCTAGAGCATTCATAGAGCCTCATACGCGGAACCTTTATGTTTGAGTAAAACTAAATTATTGTGCTACTAACATGGCTATGCTACCTATTATATCCTAGCCTTTAACAATAATTCATCATTATTATATATGAATTTGAATACACTTACACCAACTAAAATACAAAATTAAAGATGAATAAATATGTAAAATGGATATGATTCATAATGGTATCTATACACCGAGGGTTAATACCAATACTAGCACCATAGATAGCCCAGGTGCGCTAATGCAACCTTTTGAGTTGAAGATCTGATTTCACCGAATGCAACCAAATCAACTCTCACTGTATACTTAAAAGTCGCATGCAATCCCAATGATCCTGAAAAGTAGCATCAAATAAACTGTACAAGTATTACAGCATCCGTGACAAATTGGTATGCATTATTCGTACTTGTCAGCATCAACATCAAATTGCTGCTATTATTCGTAATGTAAGAAGTTATGTGACTTCATTCATCATTTCCCGTTTCCGTAAACTGGTCACTAAGTGATTTCCAAGTATATGGCAAATACGCTAGTAGTTATTGAAACGGGTGTAGTCAAGATATATTATATGTTGATGAGTCCCTTACGGGTAAATCTTGGTGTTTGTTTTCGGTGACTCTAATTTGTATTATAGTAACCAGACAGAGAGATATGGAAAACACAAGTTGTGCATTTGTCGCAAACATATAAATTTTACTTATTTTTAAAATCCACGATTAACCCCGAAAAATAAGGAAACCATTGTAGTATAATCTTATACAGCTTTCAATTCCAGACGTTTGTCCTATATATTTTGTTTCTGAATACACCAAAATAACCAAAATAAAGTCATCTGCCTCAGTGCATATAATTATCAGTTGATTTCATCTTTTAGTTTTCATGCAATGCAATACAATACTTGAATTTGATTTTCTCTGCTCTTGAAGCATTCCTGACCAAAGAATGTTTCTATACCAATCTTTCGAGGACATAATTATTTGACCTCAATGTACGAATTTGGATCTGATGTACATTTTACAGTTTTCACCTGGGCCTCATCAGTTGGTAGGTGGTGTTTTATTTCACATAGTGAGTCTTCCTGCGGGTATGGTTAAGGAGAAGAGTGAATTTTCAAGGAGGCGCTGTTCAACTGATATAGGTAAACCCTTAATTATCATGCACGCTGCTCATCGATGTAACTTCCTCTGTTCCCTATCTATTCAGTTAGTTCAACTTCCCGGTCGATTCGTAGGCGGACCTATATAAACAGTCTGTTTCCAAGTGTTAGATAGACTCGCAAATGAAATGAAAATGTTTATTCAATGAAAATGAAGCTGAAGTAAAGAACAAAAAACAAAACTAAACAAAAAGCGGCAGATGTTTTCACGCTTATGAGTGAAGAGACATTAAAATAATCATTGAAACGCGCGCCATAATCTGGGCTCCCTGAGTGGGATTTTCTATGCTTTCAATTACAGAAATGTATTGTACCGTCTTAAAATAATTCCCTCTTGTCAACTAAAAGAATGTACATGTATTTGAAACTCATTGTTTAAACCCTTTTATGTACATGATATATGACTGCCAGTTTACACATTTTGAATACTAGTATATCGTGCAGATTGACGGTTTCCGTTTTGGTTTTGAAACATGCTTCAATACGTAAACTGATATTCAATATCTATATCAAAACTATTTTGATTAATTGTTTGCTACCTAGTGACCGAAAGAGCACTCTGCAATCAAATTCGGTGTGTGCTTTCGAGCAGGAGAACAAAAGAGAACGCATTTAAAAATGTAGGGGTGAGTGAATACACATACACACCACCACCCTACTCCCACCCATCATAAACACATATCCCACACCCCACCCCTAAATACATCCCCACTCACACCCACCCCGTCTAAATCGTTTACACTTCAATTAGAAGCCCTAATATACGTGCTGTACCCGGTTACGGAAAGAGCATTTTGTAATCAAAATTGTTGTGTGTTTTCGTGCACACACCCCACACACAAACAACGTATTTCAGTGTGCGCAAAACTACGTAGTAGACAGGATTCGCACTCCGCACATATACAATTCCCCACCCCACATCATACACACAAAACCACGCCTCATGCACTTGTACTTATTTTAGCTCTATAATACAGGGTGTATTTGCGCACCCACGTTCCCACGTTCCCACACTATCACACCCCCACACACAACCACCCCCAGCCCACACTATAAAAATCATATAATACAGGGTGTACCCAATAATGCAAATGTACCCTCATTTTTCTGCACTAGGTTTCGCTTCTTATGATATTTAGCCAAATAATATTGAACAAAAGTCAAGAGTCTAATCAAATGGATTTTACGTATGATGGGAAAAGGGATATGTACATAGTTTAGAATATACACCTTAAACATATATAATTAGAAGGCATAGCTTACGGCCATACTGTTGAAAGTGAGCACACATTGTGTCCGTGCTGAGGGCTTTAATTCAACCATTAACCAACTCGAAATACACTTTCTACTTGCAGTGAGTGTCATATCAGCCAGACATGTATTTATTCCCTTTTAATCGTTGTCAATTTCTAAACTTTAAAATAAGTTAATCGTATGAATATTATTATTCTTCCATAAATCAAGAGTCAACAGGAATAAGTTGATACCAACTTGATGATGGGAAACAAGTAAACCAAGAGAATGTTATATTTTGTTTTTTTAAATAGGCAAACAAAACGTGTAAATACTTTCTCGTGATAAAAAAAGGATCAACAATAGAACACTATATTTATGAAAAGTTATTCCAGATCAGTGAAACCTGAATTAATTACTATTACCATGTAAAGCAGTCATTTGTAATATTTCATGTAAACAAATCCAATTGATTTGTTTACATGAAATTTTACAAATGATATGTATTGACAATCCTGATGAACTTATTTACGCATGTAAAGCAGTGTTATTTAAAAGACAAGCCACGTAGTGTATTTAGTTTGGTCATGGAATCACTAGTACAACTAGGCATCACAGATTGATATATTTGCCATATGACAGAAAGTTGATTATCTAAAGATACACAATCCACAAAGTTCGACTGAAACGCAGGTGGAATTTGAAGATATCCTCAACTCCCAATAAAAAAAACATTGAGCATCTATGATACATATATAATAAAAAAATGTATGAAATCTTAAGAAATTTTCAACCTTGATAATTTGATAAACGCTATATTATAGTCTTGCATCTTGGTTACACTTAATTTAATTTGATTTATGAACTAAAGTTACATTTTTGAATTAATTTAATTTAATATAATTTCCTAAATTTTCTTTTTCATTTAATTTCACTCAGTTTCAGTAACATTGTCTTGTAATTTATATTTGGTTTACGTAGTATACCAAAACTAGCTCATTCTTCTTTGCAGGCTTGATGTGTGATGGAGCATTGCAGCTATAGGCAATTCATATCGTTGCTCTTCTTATTGTCTTGTCTTATTAGCATGGACTATGATACGAAGCAATCAATGTATAATGCACTCACTACTTACGATGATGTGTGCAGGACGCCTTCACGCCTTCCTGTTATCGTAGGGTCCTTGACCGTAAAAGAAAAATGTTTGTAGCATATTACCCTACAAAGGTAGTGATCGAGGAAACTTATTTTTGCTTTTATGTGCTTTTGTATTCAAAAGAAGAAAGGTTTTCCGTATGAAACTTATCAACAATTATTTGATCTAAAGAAGATATTGATTCAGCAGACAGCATATTTAAAGATTGACCAGGGTCTTATTTAACACAATTTCTTAGGCAATGATATGAAATATCACAGCATGTTTCATGTCGAAATCACTGTGATATAGCTCTTAAATCGAAGAGATAACATTATATGGAACATATTAAATTTTCTATATTTAATTCTAGAGCGAATTCATAAAATTGAAAATAAATCTAACAATTGTGATGTTATGTATTGTTATCTGCGATCTTTTTCAGACTTTGTCTGAAGATATGAAATGTTAGAAAGAAAAGAAGAAGAAAAAAAAAGGAATATAAATGCCATTTCATATTAACAACCTCAGTGTTTTTTAAGCATCAGGATACCTATCCGAAAAATAATTTCTTCTCGCTTATCTTTCTAACTACAAAACTAAATCAGTACAAGAGGTATCCAAGTACATTTATTTCCTTAAAAGATACTAGAAATAAGTTTCGTTCTTAAAATGGTATTCGACTAGGTAATTGTATATATTAATCCTACTATCATCCAGCAACAAAACATTATTGTTCAGTTGTTCAATGCACCTTTTGTCAATAAAACATGTGCACATTCGATTATCCCTAGTGAAATGTAAATTCAATATGTTGACTTTGACAGTAATAAACCTCATCAAATTACGAGACACAAACGAAGTCAAATATGTAAAAGGGTTTGTTCTAATTTAGTTTAACATGAAAAAGCTGCTACCGCTTATCATCTTTATATCTGTATTTACATTCAAGTATAATGAGAGAAGACAAAGTCTTAGAAGTTTAATGACAACGTTTTGCCTTTGGGTTATACAATGCTGAAAACACTCAATTCTTATTTCCCAACTGAATATGTTTCTATTTCCGTTTTCCTCAAAATACCCTTAAAGTCTCCGACTCAATTTCCGTCGTCTGCTCTCTACTGGTTGGTAGAATTCGTCAGAAGTGCATGCTCAAGTATGTTAGAAGTTGACGAGGAAATTTTATCATGAATGTAATCTGAAACTTTCACAGTTTAATTGGAAAAGTTGCTCGAAATTTTAAAGTGAATTTTCAATATTTTATGCAACTAGTGTGTGTGCATAAAAATGAAAAAGTCCTATAATTATGACAATCGAATCGTTTGTGCAGTTTTTGGTCAAGAAAAGTTTAAATTATTACAAAAGTATAAAAGTTACGTATATTCTTTATATATCACATTGACATAAGTCACTTGGAATTCACACTCACTTAACATAGTAACAGTTACACTCAAGTAGATGTTTGAAACCTTCTGAAAAGCCTCTAGGAAATATAATACATAAGAAATCGACTGCTACAGCCGCACAAACTATGCACAAAACTCCTCCTTGCCAACAAAGTCATCAAAAGGGGGTTGTGCACTTGGCCGCATATCTCACGATTTTCATAAAACCTTAGTGCCTCAAACTTTGGCTTTGCCACAAGTGTCAGTATGTATAATAAGTATTATCACTTACTTAGTTTCAGGAAAAAATGCGGAAGTACATGTAGCCTAAATCGATTGTATTCTCGACATTAAACATGCATGTGGGACGGTATAATTCCTTACGTCAATGGAGGGAATTTGAGATGTTTTGAGTCCTAGAGTATTATGACCACGGGGAAGGACTCCAATACAAACACGCAGTCTGGCCGAGATTTGTCTTTTATTTTGATTGAATGAGAATCACAATTTGTCCTAGATTCACGGACATTGGTTTGCTGTAAGGCCTCAGCGAACTCATTTTAACACTTTTGGATATAACCAAAATAGCAGTTCTAACAGAATGTTGGAATCAAGGCTGATGTGCCCATTCTTTTGTAATAGCTGTGCTCTGTGTATGTTCTTCTCAATATCTAAGCATAAAAATATTAAAAATATTCCAATTCTGAAATTTTAGGAAGGTTTTTTTGGTTCCATTCACCAAATGATGACACCGCATGGAGGCGCTGTACTGCAGAGTTTGGTATAGTTTACATCATGTGTTAAGTATTATTCTTAGTTTGCTTTCAATTCCAGACGTTTGTCCTATATTTTTGTTCCTGCGTGCATCATATAAATAAGGTCATCTGCCTCAATGCATATAATTAATATTTACTTAAAATTCACGGGTTGATCTTGTCTTATATTTTTATACATGCAATACAATACTTTTAAGTTTTACTTTCACTACCTTCGAGCATGCCTACTTTAAGCCAAAACGTACTCATTTTCTACAAGTACTACGCACGTAAAGCTGAGGCTCAGGCAATAAGTCAACTAGAATAAAAGAATCTTCCTATGCCAATCTTTCGAGGGCATATTTGACCTAAATGTACGAAATTTGGATCTGATGTATATTTTACCATCTTCACCCGGGCCTCATCAGTTGGTAGGTGGTATTTTATATCACATAGTGAGTCTTCCTGTGGGTATGGTTAAGGAGAAGAGTGAATTTTCAAGGAGGCGCTGTTCAACTGATATAGGTATATATACGTATACGCTGCTCATCGATGCTGCTTCCTCTGTTCCTATCTATTCAGTTAGTCAGTTTAACTTCCCGGTTGATTCGTAGGAGGACCTATATAAACATTAGTAGCGGCGAGAGTCTCTTTCCAAGATAGACTCGCAAATGAAATGAAAACGTTTGTTCAATGAAAACGAATCTGAAGTAAAGTACAAGAAAGAAAACAAAACAAAAAGCAGCAGATTTTTTGACGCATATGGCTGAAGATACATTAAAATAATCATTGAAACGCGCGCCACAATCTAGATTCCCTGGATGGGATTTTCTAAGCTTTCATTACTTGAGTAAAATCTAAAAGAATATAATATACTTCAAAAACTCATTTTTTTTGCAATTTTTAATATGACTGAAAGTCTATACATAGTTTGAATGTATCGCAAAGATTGACGTTTTCCTTTTCTTTTTTGAAACATTTTTCAATTACGTAACATGATACCCAACATATATTTCAAAATAATTTGATCATTTTTTGCTAGCTAGTGACAGAAATAACATTCTGCAATCAAACATGTGTGCTTTCAAGCAGGCGAACAAGAATGAAAGTATTAATCTTGTGCACAAACTCGTAGGTGAGAGACCACAGAGTGCACCATACTGCAGTTACTGTCCGTTTTCCTATACACAATACACAGTGCTCTCACCATTGACGCGCGACCTTTACAAATAGTGTATGTATAGAAGTATATGCATTTGCCTAGTTAACATCACTGTGTGAAAAATAACCGGCCAATATTTAAAGTATTCTCCAAACTTCTAGCAAATATATTTCTCTAACATGACCTAAAATTACAGCTAAGTTAGGTGTTCAGAAATAGTCGCACTTTCGTAAAATATGAGTGAGGGCAAGGCATAGCTAGCTCATAGCTAGCCAACTCCCCGTGTTAATTGAATGGAGATTTGACCGAAAATATTGGTAACGGACCGCTCAGTTCTGAAGGATGCCACAAAAAAACCGGTACAAGCTACATTTAAAGTATTCTATGAAATTCTAGAAAATATAGTTTTGTAACATGTCCTAAATTTTTAGCTAATTTAGGTGTTTGGAAATAGTTGCACTTTTATGTTTTAGGAAGGATATGTAAACGACAGATAACACCAAAAAATATGAAGAAATTATTTCCAAACCGTGTTAAGTCAACAATCATTATGTTGCTCATTTTCAAGAATGCTGGTTAACAAAAAACAGACCATTGTCTCATTTCGTGAACAAAGGTCCACATACCATTGTTTCCTTGCGTTTCCTTTATAATCGGTTACCCAACTGAAACTGTAATACCAGCTCATTGCGATACCGCACATGTAAAACAGACACATGTGCACAACCAGAGAAGATCTGATTTAATCAGTTGAGCTGTTTTCAATGAGTGTTATCTTGGTTTAATAGCTTTTAATGGGGTTTAAGTCCTACAAAGGTCGTGGTGAATTCTACTGTAGACATGACTGCATCATGCACACACTCCACCAAACTCACCCACCCACCACCACTATCACACACACCCCATCTAAGGAATCCCTATAATACAGGATGTACACGATACGGAAAGAGCACCTTGCAATGAGAAATGGCACGTACATGTATGCTTTCGTGCACCCCCATATGCAAACAACCCCCACTCACCCCAACGTATTTCAGCGTTCGCAAATAAAATAGGCGAGAATGTACACCCATAATTCTCCATCCCACCACGACACAAGCACAATTAATGCACTTTTAGGAGCTCTATATTACATGGTGTACCTGGTGTATATATAGTAACAGAAAGACTAGCAAGCGAAACTGGTGTGATTTCGACCATTCGAGTAGAAGAGCAACAGCGATCTTAAATGCGTTCGTGCGCACCTCCACACCCCACACTAAAGAATTCATATGATACAGGGTGTACACGATAATGGAAAGAGTCCCCTTGGAATTAAAATTGGGGTGTACTTTTGAGCTGAAGATCACAAACCGAAATATTCATAAGCGTGTGCGCAAATATGCATAAAGAAGAATGCACTCCCTTTACACCTACCCTCACTCTGTCTGCATTTAGTTTCACCTCCTCTTACGATGTTTTGCAAGAAAATATCAAAAATGACCAAATCAAATAAATTTTGATAATTTTGGGAAAGCGTTGTGTACATCGTTTAGAATATAAACCTTTAAAATGTTTAAGTAGAACACGTAGCTTACAGCCATACTGTTGAAAGTGAGAAAATGAGCACACACGGTGTCCGTGTTGAGGGCTTTAATTCAACCATTAACCAACTCAAAAAATACACTTTCTACTTGCATAACAGACAGACAATGATCGCACGACGAGTAAACGTGTATTTTTCTCCTTTTATAATCGTTGTTATAAGGCATTCTGGTATGATTATTTGTCCATGATGCAAGATTCAACAGAAATAAATTGCAATATACGTCATCATGATGATGGGAAACAATTAAAACCAATATAATGTTCAAGAGTGTAGATATTTATACGTGTTGGTAGTAGACACCAAAGAAAACTAGTCAACAACACTCACGTTTTGTTTTTGTCCGAATAATTTCAGAGTAACCATACTCCGTCATAGGGACGGGGGCCGAGAACTTTCCAAAATCTATGACACTTTGCTTCTAGAAACACCTGACAAAAGGTCAAAAAAGACATTGTCAACAGGAAGTAAAAGTCATACATCAGTCATTCACCAGTATCACATGACGGAGTATGGTTACTCTGAAATTATTCGGACAAAAACGTGAGTGTTGTTGACTAGTTTCAAAGAAAGGCAACATAATGTTATATTTTGTTTTTAAAACAAGCAAACAAAATGTGTAAATAGTGTCTCGTAATTTCATTGAACTAGGATAGGCTTATAACTATCATGAACCTCACTATTTAGATTTTGATTAAAGAATACTAACTGCGCATCGGTTATTTGGACGTTTGTGAAAATTCTAAATATTTTGCCTTTGGAACAGAGGAATATTCCGAGGTCCAAAGCAAAATGTTTAGATTTTGACAATGCCTGACATATTACCGGTGCAAAGTTATTATTAAATGATAGAACACTATAATATTTATAACAGTTATTCCAGATCAGTGTAAATTACTACTGTCTCTATGTAAAGTACTGTTATTTGAAAGACGAGCCTCGTGGAATTACTAGTTCAACTAGACATCATGGATAATAAGTTGATTATCAAAAAGTTCGACTGAAACGCAGGTGATGTTTGAAGATATCTTCAACTCCCAATAAAAAAACCCATTGCGCTTCTATGATACATAAATAATAAAAAAAAAGTTATGAAATCTTAAGACATTTTCCACCTTGCAAATTTGATAAACGCTACATTATAGTCTTGCATCTTGGTTACACGTAATTAAATTTGACTTAATGAATTAAAATTTAATTTTTGAATTAATTTAATTTGCTAAATTTGCTCTTCTTTCTTTTTCATTAAATTTCACCTCGGTTCAGTAACATTGTTTGTATATATTTGATGTATATACTATACCAAAACTATCTCATTCCTCTTTGCAGACTTGATGTGTGATGGAGCATTACAGCTATAGGCAACTCGTATCCTTGCTCTTCTTATTATCTTGTCTTATTAGCATGGACTATGATAAGAAGCAATCAAGGTATAATGCACACGTTTACGATGATTTGTGCAGGACGCCTTCACGGGTTTGATTTCCTGTTATGTTATCGTAGGGTCCTTGACCGCAAAAAGGAAAATCTCCCATGACTATAGCATATTAATCTACAGAGGTAATGATCGAGCAAACTTATCTCATTGCGCAATTTCAGTTTTTTAAATTCTTAATTTGATTATGGTATTTGACCTTGGGATTAGTGGACTCTAAATCCTTGAAAGTATTTATTGAAAAGAGGATTATTTAATCAATAATTACCCGTTGAACCAGGATAATCCCTATTCAATCTTGTGTAAACTACTTGGCTCATTTCTCAGAATAGCTTTAAGGTCACATTGCAAACACATTACAGTATTATGCAGATGTGGTTCGTATGAGAGTATACCATCGAATGCGGTCAACGGCAGCCCTCTGAGATGTTCGGGCCTGTGATAATCTTGATGTGCCGTCAAGCCAGCTCGCTGCAGGTCTGCATCTCTTACGTTTTCCTTCAACCATTCCTTGGATTATTGTTTTCTGAAGACACTGATGTCTGGTGATGTGGCCAAAGTATGATAATTTTCTAGCAATGATTTCAGCTCGCAAGGTCTTCTAAACTCCGAGCTCTTGAAGAACCCACTCTCAGTCCATGGAATCCTCAGGATTCGTCGATAGCACCACAGCTCAAAAGAACCCAGTCTCTTCCTATCAGATGATTTCATTGTCTAAGATTCAAATCCGTATGGTGCCCCAGCAAATGCTGTAGATTTTAGGAAACGAACCTGGAGGGATGGAGAAAGTCTACTTTTCCATAATTTGGTCATGTTTGAAACTATACTCTGATGTTAATGATGGAGCCCAGATATTCAAAGCTTACTCCTCTTCAATGAGATCATCCTTCAAGGAAAGGTTTGCATCTGTATCATTTCGTCCTGCTTCTACAACCATGACTTTGGTCTTCTTTGGGTTCAAGATCAGCCCTCTCTGTTCACTTGCTGATTTTATTACTTCCAATAGATCCATCAATTCTTATCTGCTACTGCAAACCAGGGTTGTGTCGTCTGCATATCTGAGATTTGTGATCCGCTGACCACCTATGGTAACACCTCCTCAGAAGCCTTCCAGAACACTTCGCATGATGCTCTCAGCATAGATGTTGAAGAGCTGAAGCACCCTTGTCTGACACCTCTGCCAATTTGGAACCACTCTGAGTCACCTCTACTTGTCCTGACTGAAGATTCCTGATTCTGGTATAACGTACTGAAGAGCTTCACCACGTAACCGGGGAATCTTGAAGACTGATACAATGCTGTAATCGAAACAAAGATAGAGCGGAATGAAATCTGCATTTTTCAATGATATTTTGAACTTGAGCAGAATCTTGCTGGTGTGGCTGATGGTTCGGTGGTTTGAGCACTTTTTTATATTTCCTATTTTCCTTTCTTGGGAATCGGGATAAATACTGCTCTCTTCCAGTCCTTAGGCCATTCCACTTCCCTCCAGATCATGTCACATAGCTTCCACATGATGGTCACACCTTACTCACCAGATGCTTTCTACAGTTCACCTTGAAGCTCATCACAGCCTGGTGATTTCCCATTTTTATTCTCTTTTATTGCTTGACGAACTTAATAGTTCAGGGTCAATTTTAATTGAATCATTGATTGTGGATTCCTCTTCTGCTGTCTGTTCATAAAGCACATCACCATCGGGTCTTGATGTGCTTGCTCTAAGTAAGTGTGGTGCCATTTCTATCATTCAGATCTTGCTGAACTTTTCTGAGTCAGTTCCGTTACCAAAGTAAACACCTTCTTAGAGTCGTTTCCAGCTCTTTCCATTTACTCACATGTTCTCTCAACAAAGTCCCGCTGATCAGCTCCGACTGCTTTTGCTACCTCTCTATGTCTGGCATCCTGTCTCTTGTCAACAAAAACTAGTATCTTCTTTCCTCTGCTGCACTTAACACTGCTAGCTTCATTTCTTCCCACAATTCATTTGGAGTGTATTGGTCTGGGATTTCGTCAACATCACATCTCACTTGGTGTGGTGTCATTGTCTTCTTTGCTTGAGTTTCAACTTCATCCGTGCGACAAGTAGCTGGTGGTCACTGCCGCAGACTGTACCTGGTCTGGTCTGTACACTGAACAATGAAGAGCGCCGTCTTCTTTTCAGCAAAACATAATCAAACTGGTTTCTTACGATGCAGCCAGGACTCCTCCAAGTCCACAATCTGCGAGGGTGCTGCTGGAAGAAGGTATTAGTATTTCCAAAAATCAGATCGTTTGACTGACATACCTCCTCCTAACTATCACCACGCTCATTTTGTTCTCCCAATCCGAACTTTCCAATTGACCTTGATTTGAAGTCAGACTTGCCAACTTTTCAGTCTACCAAAATGATAAGCATATCTTTCGTGGGGATCTTATCCAGGACATCTTGGAGCTGACCATAAAAGGTTTCCATAGCTTCGTCAGGTGCAGTGAATGTAGGTGCATAAACCTGGATGATTGAGATGTTGAAAGGGTGACCATACAGTCTGCGAGAGATGATTATGTTGCTAATTGGGTTTGTATCCCAGGAAATAGCAGTTAGGCAAAAATATCATTTAGAAAGGTATCATTTACAAAATTATCCATAACTTGAAAAGTATTAATGCTGTTTATATAATTTGGTATAATTGTTAGCATATTGTCTAGTGTTTACATTTATATTATGTCAAAAATGCGATTTGTTCCTGGTTTTGTCAGAGTGGGTTATTTAGACAACTTCAGTGTTTTTAAGCATCAGGATACTTATACGAGAAATAATTGTGTTTTTTTTGCTTATCTTTCTAACTACAAAACTATAAGAGGCATCCAAATATATTTATTTCCTTAAAAGACACTAGAAATAAGTTTCGTTCTTAAAATGGTATTCGACTAGGTAATTATGTATTTTAATCTATTATCATCCACCAACAAAACATTATTGTTCAGTTGTTCAATGCACCTTTTGTCAATAAAACACGTGCACATTCGAGTATCCCTAGTGAAATGTAAATTCAATTTAATTGACTTTAACATTAATAAAACTCAACAAATTACGAGACACAAACGAAGTCAAATATGTAAAAGGGTTTCTTCTAATTTGGTTCAACATGAAGAAGGCTGTTACCGCTTATCATCTTTATTTCTGTATTTACATTCAAGTATAATGAGAGAAGACAAAGTCTAAGTTTAATGACAACGTTTTGCCTTTGGGTTATACAATGCTGAAAACACTCAATTCTTATTTCCCTACTGAATATGTTTCTATTTCCGTTTTCCTCAAAATACCCTTAAAGTCTCCGACTCAATTTCCGTCGTCTGCTCTCTACTGGTTGGTAGAATTCGTCAGAAGTGCATGCTAAAGTATGTTAGAAGTTGACGGGGAAATTTTACCATGTAATTTAAAACCGTCACAGTTTAATTGGAAAAGTTGCTCGAAATTTTAAAGCAAGATATCAATATTTTATGCATTTCGTTTGCGTATATAATTGAAAATGCCTTATAGTTATGGCAATCGAAATCGGGTTTGCAGTTTTTGGTCAAGAAAGGTTTAAATTATCACAAAAGTACAAAAGTTGTGTAGATTCTTTGTATCACATTGACATAAGTCATTTGAAATTCACACTCACTTAACATAGTAACAGTTACACTCAAGTAGATGTTTGAAACCTTCAGAAAAGCCTCTAAGAAATATAATACATAAGAAATCGACTGCTACAGCCGCACAAACCATCACGTATGCACAAAATTCCTCCATGCCAACAAAGTCATCAAAGAGGGGTTGTGCACTTGGTCGCATATCTCAAGCTTATGACAAAACCTTAGTGCCTCAAATTTTGCCATAAGTGTCAAAATTCGTAATAAGTATTAGGCCTATCACTTACTAGTTTGAGAAAAGTACATGATGTAGCTAAAATTGATTGTATTCTAGACATTATACATGTATGTGGAACGGTATTCCTTTGGTCAATGGGGGAATTTGAGATGGGTTGAGTCCTACAATAGTAAGACCACGGGGAAGCATTCTAATTCAAAATAATAGTCTGGCCGGCATTTTCCTTTTATTTTGATGAAATGAGAATCAAAGCTTGTTCTAAACCATCTCCCAGATTCTTCCTGTGATTTAGAATCATGGACTTGTTTTACAGTAAGAAATTATACTTCCAGATGCAACAAGAATATAAGTTTGTGTAAGAGGTTGACTCATGGAGTCAAAGCAAAATATATTTCCAGAACCCTTCTACGGCAAGCTGCTAGTACCTTGTCCAGTTACAACAACTACATGTGAAACACCAAACATGTGAAGTGAATTGGATGTAAAGGTAAAAGGAACCAGTAATTATTTACTTCAGCATATTATGCATTATTCGTACTTGTCAGCACCAACAACATCAAATTGCTGCCATTATTCGTAATGTAAGAAGTAATGTGACTTCATTCATCATTTCCCGTTTCCGTAAACTGGTCACTAAGTGATTTCCAAGTATATGGCAAATACGCTAGTAGTTATTAAAACGGGTGTTAAGAAGATAATTTATGTCCCTTACGCGTAAATCTTTTTCAGTGACTCTAATTTGCAGTAACCAAACAGAAAGATGCTGAAAAATCCCGGAGAAACCCCATCATAATGGCTGTACGTTAATATTTGTCTCAAATTTACAACTTGAAACCAAGTTTAACCTCAGAAAAAAAGGAAATCATCGTGACGATTTAAAGTATTATTCTTAGTTTGTTTTGAATTCCAAACGTTTGTCCTATATATTTTATTCCTGCATGCACCATAAAAATAAGGTCATCTGCCTCAATGCATATAATTAATATTTACTTGAAATTCACGGGTTGATCTCGTCTTGTATTTTTTGTACATGCAATATAATACTTAAGTTTTGTTTTCTCTACCCTTCCAGCATTCCTACTTTAAGACAAAAAAATCCTTATATTCTACAAGTACCACGCACGTAAAGCTGAGGCTCAGGCAATAAGTCAACTAGAATAAAAGAATCTTTCTATTCCAATCTTTCTAGGGCATATTTGACCTCAATATACAGAATTTGGATCTGATGTACATTTTACAATTTCCACCCGGGCCTCATCAGTTGGTAGGTGGTGTTTTATTTCACATAGTGAGTCTTCCCTGCGGGTATGGTTAAGGAGAAGAGTGAATTTTCAAGGAGGCGCTGTTCAACTGATATAGGTAAACTCTTAATTATCATGCACGCTGCTCATCGATGTAACTTCCTCTGTTCCCTATCTATTCAGTTAGTTCAACTTCCCCGATCGATTCGTAGGCGGACCTATATAAACAGTCTGTTTCCAAGTGTTAGATAGACTCGCAAATGAAATGAAAATGTTTATTCAATGAAAATGAAGCTGAAGTAAAAAACAAAAGCGGCAGATGTTTTGACGCTTATGAGTGAAGAGACATTAAAATAATCATTGAAATACACGCCATAATCTGGATTCCCTGAGTGGGATTTTCTGTGCTTTCAATTACATAAATGTATTGTAAAGTCTAAAAGTAATTACTTCTTGCCTACAATTTATGTACATGTATTTGAAAACTCATTGTTTGATCCATTTTACATTATGACTGCAAGTTTTACACAGTGTGAATATATTGCAAAGATTAACGTTTTCTGTTTTATTTTGAAACATGCTTCAATTACGTAAACTGATACTATATCAAAACTATTTTGATAAATTGATTGACGGAAATAGCATTCTGTTATCAAAATCGGTGTACAAGAGAGAACGTACTTACAAAACGTAGGCGAGAGTGCACACCTACACCCACACTAGCCATGCCACCCACCATAAACACACCCCTACACCCCCCACACACACCCACCCCACACAATTCAATACGAAGCCCTAATATACTTGTTGTATCCGGTTATTAGAAGATCACCTTGTAATGAAGTGTGTGCTTTCGTGCACACACACCCCCACACAAAAAACCCACCCAACGTATTTCAGTATGCAAAAATTACGTTGGCTAGAATTCACACCCCACACACCTACAACCCCACTGAGTACCCCCTGCACGAGAAAAGGCCCCCGACAAAACATGAAAGAGAAAATTGGGAAGGCAACGGAAAACAAATGAACCCGTTTTGCAACAAAATTATCCCCAATCATGGACCAAAATAGTGTAAAATACCCCCTTTGTACCAATAAAGCCCCTTTTCGGAATGCTCGAAGACTTTACTGTCTCTCTAAAAACCGATAATACCGGGTCAAAATGATGCAAGCGGCAAAATGTTTTTCGTCTTTGGCCTACCACCAAAACCGGGAGGACATTCCCCCCCCCCCCCACCCGACCAAGAAAGCTGGCTACGCCCCTGCAGGGAAAGGCTATATTAATGTTCATATTTTGGTGATAAGGCATTCCCAAAGTTAACAAACGTAGGGCAATATTTATGCTGTTTAGGTCCACTTTTTACACCAAATCTGATAAATAAATCCTGCGTGCGGGCCTGTAAGGAGCTCATCTTTTCCTTAAATCCGAGTCTGATTAAAACCAACAGAATTTATTTACTGCTATGTAAAGCAGTGTTATTTAAAAGACAAGCATCATGGTGTATTTAGTTTGCTCATGGAATCACAGTAGTACAACTAAACATCACGGATTGCTACATTTGCCATATGACAAAAAGTTGATTATCTAAAGATCCCCAATCCAAAAAGTTTGGCTGAAACACAGGTGAAATTTGAAGATATCCTCAACTCCCAATTAAAACAAAACCCCATAGCGATAATAAATGAGCATCTATAATAATGTCATGAAATCTGTAAACATTTTCAACCTTGCAAATTTGATACGTAAATGCTATGAACAGTAAACTTACACTTAACTTAATTTGACTTAAATAATTAATTCTAATTTTTTTTAATTAATATAATTTGCTAAATTGTTTTTATTTGTTTTCATTAAATTTCACCTCGGTTCAGTAACACTGTCTTGTATATTTGATGTACGTACTATACCAAAACTAGCTAATTCGTCTTTGCAGGCTTGATGTGTGATGGAGCATTGCAGCTATAGGCAATTCATATCGTTGTCCTTCTTATTATCTTGTCTTATTAGCATGGACTATGATACGAAGCAATCAATGTTTAATGCATTGATTTACAATGATTTGTGCAGGACGCCTTCACGGGTTTGGTTTCCTGTTATGTTATCGTAGGGTCCTTGACCGCAAAAAAACTCTCCCATGAATATAGCATATTACTCTACACTAGGGTCTATGCTCTACAGAGGTAGTGATCAAGTAAACATATCTCATTGCGCACTTTCGGTTCTTTGGCTTGAAAATAAAAATAATGTTTTCCGTATGGCACTTACCAACATTTATTTGAACTAAATAAGATATTCAGCCGACAGTATGTTTATAAAACACTGACTCGGGTCGTATTTAACACCATTTCTTAGGCAAAAATACGAAACATCACAGCATGCTTTATGTTGAATTCACAGCAATACTGCTCTTGAAATTCGAATACACCATGTTAACTTCACAGATTTTAAAACAAGTTGTTAAGTAGAGCAATGTTTTCCAATTGTTTTTCATTAGGAATTGAATTAGAAGTACATTACAACTAAATCAGTATGCTGATTAATTCTAAAATGTTACAGGCCCTGTGAGTGCCAGGAAAGCTTGTTTGGAAAGCTGGCTGTCAAGTTAGCTCAATCAATAAGGCGTTCGACTATGGTGCGAGAGGTTGCGGGTTCGGACCCTTTCGGTAGTTTAGTACGCTCTCATGGAACAATTGAATTAGCTTGAAATTCCCATGTACATGGAACTTACGGCTATTTCGCCAGCGAAGTGGTTACGCATCATGCTGTTATTGTTAACTACATGTATGCACACAACACAGGGACACTCACAATAGGCAATTGAACCCTACTGGTAGCGCTGTATCGTAGCTATTGGGGATGAACTAGTTAGTATCATATATCAAAAGTATAAAAGCTATGATTTTAGTACTTTCTCTCTGTTTCAATTACTTATTCTTTTCCAAATATCTGAATCTTCAATCCGGTACAAGCTTTAATAACGGGGAACTAAAAATATTGTCACGTGTTCCTATGTAATAGCATGGTAATATTCGTATTGCGCGGACTTGGATGTCGACCTTTTCCCATGATACATCACGATTACATCGCAAACCGCTGGCGGCGCCCTTATTGTGAATAGCGAGAATTGATATTACATGCCATAGACTTTGTGTTGCGACCATTTCGATCGTGGTGTAGAACTCAAAAGCGTGATCCAGTTGACATGGTGATAATCGGATTACACGTAATACTTCGCTGGCGAATTGTCTCGTTGTGACCCTTACGAGTGTGGTGAGGTTTTGGATCAACATCTAGGCGTTGTGCTTGTGCGCAGCGCACTATAACTCATTGCGCTTTCTTTATCTGCTGTTGAGTATGCTTACGCCTGTCAAACGCGTGCTGTACCGCGTACGCTTTGCAAAAGCCTTCAGGCGCATTGTTATAAAAGCACGAGAAATTAAAATAAAATGCCACCTCGTTTTGGTAACAAGATGGGGATCCGCGCAAAGGTAGAATATTGCTTGACTTTGTGAACAGAATGAATTAATGTACCTGCCTCTCAAGTGATAGGCAGTATCTGTCTTGTAATGTGTTCAGACATGCTGCTTTTTTACTTGTTTTGCTTGAGAGGACAGTAGTGATCATTTGTATTCATCTTGAGAATAACGTCTGAGAATGTGTCTGGTTTGGCGGTGAGCAAAACATTGATTTCACTCGCTTCTGTTTATTGAGAGAATAACTGCGATCTACAATATCTCATTTTGGAAACTAGGTGACAGTCCTCTAGAGATATTCTATAACTTACCACATCAATGATCTGAGTGAGCGCCAAATCGAATTGTATAGTAAGCATATCACTGGTATTTTTGATTGGTAATGGTAGAGCATTATAATCTTGCTCTTCAAACAAGTATGTCCTTAAAGCATCTTCTGAATCCGATGCCAGACATTCTGTAAAGAAAAGAAAAGAAAAGAACAAAAACTAATAAAAATGTTCAATTATTGATCATGTGACATTAAAAAGGTACAATGTGAATTCGTCGACAATTGGCAAAGAGCCTTACAACGTTTTTATGCTAAGCCAGTACAATGTGGATAGTGGATGTGTCCAAATATTGACGAGAGGTGCCTGAAACAACTCCTAATGCTATCAAATGATATTTAATGAGCATTCGATTAGTTCCAAAACCATATTTTGTATTCTATGGAAACTAACCTATAATCATGAGATGTGGAAGAATATCATCGTACTACATGTCTACCCTCGCAAGTAAAAATCCAGTATCTGTCATTATTTCATTATAAACAGCAGATACTTTATTTACTGATACTGCATTTGGACTGCTTGGTGCACAAAAAGGTTAACTGCTTTATCAAATCAATCACTTGTACATTGGACTACAGCTCAGTCGAGAAAAATAAGGGGTTAACCCACCACTAATTGCAACAGAATCCAATTAATAACCATTCATTTCAGAAAAGCATATCAAATAACGCGTCAAACGTCCCCGAAAATCCAAGTAGTGGAAAGTGCCTACAAGAATTTTCAGGGACTTCTGATATATTTTGTGCGAGCTTTTGGAAGATAGACGCATGTGAAATGGATTCTGTTGCAATTAGTGGTAGATGATTTCATAATTTAACTGGGCTACTAACATTGCAATGTGAAACGTCAAGGGTTTGTTTGTTTATATTTTTCTTTATACTGGGTCCATATTCAGGGGAAAATTTAAGTTCTTCCATATTTCAGCATTTCTGAAATTTCCGATCAGACCCGGGGATCAGACTTTACTACGATCAGATTGTTATAACTACATTTCTGAAATGTCCAATGCCCTTGACTTTACAAGACAAAAGACATGATCTGCTTTGTTATTCATTTAAAGATACTACTGTTTTCCTTGAAGGGTGTGAGCTCTCATAGCTGATTATCCGTATGGCATAGAAACTATACTCTCAAATGACTCATCCCAGATGTTCCATTTCTCTATCCCTCTCTCTGTCTACGATGATGAGGTGAGCATAGGGATAACATGTCTCAGATCATTCATTTCACACTTTATGGAATGCTAATTAGGTATGTTTATCGAGATCACTTTCTGGCTATCAGCGTCTGTCCACATATTATGGAGCTGGAAATACTTTAATGTAATTCTTTTTACGGCTCCTTAGTACATATGGTTTAAATCAGAAAGGTGACAAAACCTGTCCGCTAGATTGTTCAATAAATATAACTGGTGCTCAAGAGAGCATGTTACCCTATACAACTTTGTCTAAGATTCTAGATTCATATCAGCTCCAATTATCTAATATAATAAAATCATTTAAGGATATTGCACAAAGCCCAGGTGTAGGTGGGCAACATCGGGGTGCTGAACACATACCCCCACACATCATATTTTCACATGGCAATCTGATAGTTGCAATAAGATTGCCAGGACAATAAATTCCGTCAACGCAGCTTGTCTGTGTATTGTTTTGAATTAATGAAATACCACCTCTTGTTCAAAGGAGAAAAAATACAAGTGCAATTTTCCTTCAGACATTCCCGCAGGCTATTAAACCCTTGACCAGTTACACAACGGTAGAATTCTCTGCACAGACTGACTGACCATCCTGAAAAGATAATCTCTGCTCTTCATTCTCGTTCATTCTTCGACGTCTTCTTGTGCTCTTTTGCCTGAAGGAGTAATTCAACAACTCTGGTGAAAGAGTCGAGGTCACCTAAGGTGAACCAATAACGAAGTGACTTAATAAACTTGAGCTAACTTCAAGATACTTCAGTTTACATAGCCTGACCACGTGTACCAAAACGGCTGGAGGATGAAACACGTGTGATGTCTATTTTTGAAGTTGATGGGCAAGATGCGAATGACCTATGTTTCACGTGATAACTCGTACCCAATTCACTAACAGCTAGACGCACTACATCAATCAGCATAGTTGTATAGAAAATATGTGAGCCTCTAAACTTAACATCTGCTCAACTTCTGAACTAAGAAATGGTAACAACAAGGAGGAGGTATCATTACGACATTCTGAAACCTAGGACCGTCTGGAATGTGTGAATCCGGGTTATTGTGAATCAGTAACGTGTGACATGCAACTAGCGTACTCTGTCCCAATACATAGTGCGCAAACATTCAATCAAAAAAGAAATTGTGAATTTTGTACACGCGCGTAAAAGGACAACAATTTGGTTCACGCGCATCGTGCTGCATCAAATTGCTGACGTACCTGTCTCAAGGAAATGATGAAAGCTTTATTGCGTGGGTATAATATAATAACAATAACAATCCAAATCAATTCAGATAAAAAACGTCTTGTATATAAAGCCTCCCCCAACATAGTCAGTAATGTCAGTTGATAAGAGATTGCATCAACGCTTTGTTTTGTGTCAATATACTTTACAATTTAGCCACGTTATGGCAGGTGGTGCAATGTAGTGGTCATCAAGATTTACATTTAGAGGCCCAGTGGTCTCAAAACCCAGTTATATTAGAGTCACGCGGTAGCTTGACCAGCAAGTTTGAAAAAAAACGACTGATAAAGAAGAATAAACGGATGCACCGCGAGACTATATTTACACGGAACAAAACGCTATTGTTCTATGATATTTTTCGCTGGGTACAAAATATATCTAAAACCATGCTAAATCGTATTTACTGTCCAAAGTGTCATATTTTAATAACTCTTTATTTCAAAAAGTTACACAAATCTTACAGTCAATCCGATTGTTTGATAATAAACAAACTTTCGTGCTTTATTTCACGCGGTATTTCATAGCCAAAATTAGTGGCAAATCATAGCTAATCATACTGATATCCACAATCTTTCGACACTGCTACAGCCATACATGGCTGTCACTGTCGCACTAATTTTTCAGATTCACTTTCAAATATACCCAGGCATTTTCCTGGATACCCTACATACAAATTCTGGACCCCATTCGCCAAAAAATCAAGTTTTTCACAATTCTTTTATTCTTTCCGGACCACAGCATATATTCATATTTAAATACTCCACTTTCACACATCGTAATAACGGGACGTCCCCGTGGCGAAGTGGTTAAGGCCATGGACTTCTAATCCATTAATGAATTTTTGCTCAAGTTCGAAACTTCCCACCACTTTTTTTTAAATGTTTTATTAATCAATTTATTGTCGTAAATCAAGAATAACACCATTTCGAACATCCATTGCTATTGTGATATTATTAATTTGTTCATCAAACAAACATGTTTGATTTTTTATTCACATTTAGGCCTAGGCCTTGGGCCTACTTTCACCATCCAGATGCTATCACCATGCCTGACTATCATGGCATCTTCGTCATAAAGCACCGAAATTTATTTATTATTTATTATTTATTTATCAGTGGCTCTGTTCACAGCTCAGACTGAAATTATATTTGATATAAATATTATAAATGAAAATCACAAACCGCGAAAGATCGCCAACAACTGCCGCTGAATATTGATATCCAACTAGATTTCCCCACAGGGCTAAAGGGCAGGAATTAATTAGGGGAATTAAAATCACAAACCGCGAAAGATCGCCGACAACCGCCGCTTAATAGGGGTATCCAACTAGATTGCCCCGCATGGCTACAAAGAACTACAAACCGCGAAATTTGGATATCCAACCAGATTGCCCGCAGGCATATCGATTATATGGATATCCAACAAATTAAGACCAAAACCGCGAAAGATCGCCAACAACTGCCGCTCAATATTGATATCCAAGTAGATTACCCCGCAGGGCTATAAAGAACCACAAACCGCGAAATTTGGATATGGAACTATTGCCCCACAGGGCTTCAAAGAACCACAAACCACGAAATACGGATATCCAACAAGCTTAAACTACAAATTAGCTCCCGATAGAGAGCAGGACTTGATGAGGGAAATTAAAACCACAAAACACGAAAGATTACAAAGAACCACAAACCGCGAAAGACTAGATTGCCCGCAGGCCTATCGATTATAAAGAATCACAAACCACGAAATATGGATATCCAACAAGCTTAGACTATAAACTAGCTCCCGATAGAAGGCAGGGCTTGATGAGGGAAATTAAAACCACAAACCACGATATTCAACTATATTGCCCCGCTGGGCTACAAAGAGCCACAAACCCCGAAATTGGGATATCCAATTAGATTGCCCGCAGGCCTATCGATTATTCGATTATAAAGAACCACAAACCGCGAAAGATCAACAACAACTGCCGCTTAATATTGATACCAACTAGATTACCCCGCAGGGCTATAAAGAACCACAAACCGCGAAATTTGGATATGCAACTAGATTGCCCCACAGGGCTACAAAGATCCACAAACCACGAAATATGGATATTCAACAAGCTTAAACTATAAATTAGCTCCCGATAGAAGGCAGGGCTTGATGAGGGAAATTCAAACCACAAACCACGATATTCAACTATATTGCCCCGCTGGGCTACAAGGAGCCACAAACCCCGAAATTGGGATATCCAATTAGATTGCCCGCAGGCCTATCGATTATTCGATTATAAAGAACCACAAACCGCGAAAGATCAACAACAACTGCCGCTTAATATTGATACCAACTAGATTGCCCCGCAGGGCTATAAAGAACCACAAACCGCGAAATTTGGATATGCAACTAGATTGCCCCACAGGGCTACAAAGATCCACAAACCACGAAATATGGATATTCAACAAGCTTAAACTATAAATTAGCTCCCGATAGAGTGCAGGGCTTGATGAAAACCACAAACCACGAAAGATCGCCGACAACCGCCGCTTAATAGGAATATTCAACTAGGTTGCCCCGAAGGGCTACAAAGAACCACAAACCGCGAAATTCGGATAGCCAAGTAGATTGCCCCGCAGGGCTACAAAGAACCACCAACATTAAAACACGATTATCTGGGGCATTTAGACGCTTCCGTAGTATAGGCTTAAATATATGCGCATTTACCAGTTCCGACATGAAGTAGGCCTAAATCGGATTTACTCTATGTGTGTCTCTCTGGCATTGTCAACATTTGGTGTGTGTTGTTCATATTTACATTTTATTTACATATTTACGTAGCCTTGAATAATTAAAGTATATTAAAATGTTTATTGATCATTGTGTACGCCTCTGAACATTACAGTCACGCGTGACGAGCAAGTTTTAAAAATAAACGACTGAAAAAGTTTTGTTTAATTATTTATTGTCATGAATCAAGAATGGCAACTTCAAACATCCATTTTTCGTTTTATTCATTTTATGGTGCACTTCATAACCTGACTTTCCAAGCTTGGAGCTGCTTGGCTACATTCATAAAAAGAAAAGAAATCTACCAAAAAACGTTGACAACGTAAAGAAATCAGCAAGTTTAAAAAACCCACCTCGGCTCACTTTTTGAAACTTGGTCCCATTTGAACACCAACAGCAAATCAGTGTTTTTATTTTATTTCAACAGAATACAGCGTTTCCAACAAGATTACAAACAAGCCTACTTGTTATTCGTTTAATTCAATCATTAATCATGATATTATAAAACAAAGCACAAAAAGATATTGGCTTATCATGCAAGAACAAGATAATAACCGTTCAGTTCGTTCCAGAAAGCTTACAAATTAATATCGCATCTGCACATTAAAGATACATAACACTTCTGGAAATGTTTTAAATTGATGTAAATATGATAAAGTTTAAATCAGTACCTTTTTACAAATGGGACCAAGTTTCAAAAAGTGAGCCGAGGTGGGTTTTTTAAACTTGCTGATTTCTTTACGTTGTCAACGTTTTTTGGTAGATATATTATGTCTAGTAATGTGTAAAAATGCTTTGATTTGTTTCTTCTTTAAAAATACATTATATTTGCAATCTGTGTGGATCTTTCAGCGGGTATCAATCATTTTGCTATTAGAGTATTAAAAGTGAGTTGTTCAATTATTTCTATCTCTTCCAACATAGGCTATATGCGTGTAACTGAAAATTTTCGATTGTATGATATACAAAATATAAGTGTTGAGTTTATTGAATTCATTATTTGAGATGCAATGTAGTGTAGTTTTGATTTTGGTATCCTTACATCGAATGGATAATCTTTTGATTATACATGATATACTACTTCAGCGGTGTTGTGGTTGACCAAAAAGGGTTGACCGATATACTTGAACCATTTACTTCTTGTCAGCTCTGGTAATCTGTTGTTTGATGACCAAACCCAGGGCTATATACGCTTTTAACGATGTTGTTAGGAAATGATCAGGACGTAAATGGGACTAGAGATAAAAGGAAATTGGGATGCTACGTCCTGGCACGTATACAGCTGTAATACCCCAGTCAATAATTATCACTTAAGATATCACTTTATATAATCTAAATGATACCGGAAGTGTTTTTACTTTTCTTGTAAAATGATCCACGATTAATGAGGTAATTTAAGTGCACTGTATGATAATAAAAGCACTTTGCACTTTCATCGAAAATGCTATAATGCTGAATCACCTAAACAAATTATAATTATTACTGAATGAAAATCAATTGCATCTTCACGCTGATTTCTCCCTTTAATTTGTCTTTGCTGTTATGTGTTTGATTTTGGAGTTGTACGCAATGTATTTTGTGACATTTTATACTTACTAATGTCCCATTTTGTATATGAAAACAATCAAACAAACAGTACACTACCATATTCCTATTACTGTCCAGCTACTTTGTGGCTACTCTAGAGTACCAGTGCAGTCCCATATGAAAATGTTGACTACAAAAACGATTCTCTTATAAATGCATCTACGCACAGTTTCCACTTCGATACACCCGAGCACACAGAAATTTCGAAGCACAGCGAGTCTAGACTCTACGCAGACTGTGTTTTACTACACGGTTGAGGGCATAGCATCATAAGAGCTGTGTGAGATCTGTAGAAATCTGTAGTTGTTTTTTGTCAAAATCTCGAATGTTCCATTTATCCAATCAGAATTTTTTTACATCGAACGAAAGCTAACACTTCCCCCTAAAAACACTTTTTCTCATTATGTCAACAGATATTCAATGTTTATAGCTAGGCGAATGTGGTAAATCTGTTGAATTGACAAATTTTTGACCAAAATGTAGGTTTTAAAAGTCAAAACCTCAAGTGTTCCTTACAATATTTTTCAAATTTTACGTCATTAAATTAAAGAGCACGCTTATATTGTGCATATGCTAGCCTCATTAGAATGAGCAATGGCCAATTCTCTTTAAATTGCAAATATTGTGCAAAAAGTTACTATTTTCGCCTGTTTTGTCATACGGTTGAAAAGTTAATGAACTATGACTTTGCTAAAAAGCGCTTTCAAATTGATATGAATTTCAGTGTTTGTACTCTAGAGTACCCACATTCTAGAGTAATAGTAGCTGTGCGGCAGTGTACCTCTGAATCTTGCAGTGTACTAATAAAGGTGCAATGCCTTGCACAGAAAAAACAATGTGTAAGAACACTTCTAAAATTTCACGGATTACACGAAGAATAGACCCTTGATATAAATAAATAAATAAATAAATAAATAAATAAATAAAAAAAAAAAAAAAAAAAAAAAAAATACTGAAACGAACATAGAAAATTAATATCAATAACTATTACACTTAAATTAACTTGTAAATTAAAAACCCTTTACCCAATTCCCCGGCCCAATTCACACATAAACATCCCATGTGAATAATGCAACTCGTAATAACAGTATTTGTGTTGTATGAACAATGTTGAGACACTATGGGTCATGGGTTTTAACACTGTTTTGCATGATGTGACCTACTAAAATTGTACCTTTAAACATAGAGCCATCTCTTGACAGGATATGTTGTTGGGAATATGTGAGTATGGGTAATGCGAGGAATAATTGCCTTAATTCTGCAATGATATGACCAAGAATAATCAAAGAGTCCCCAAAACAACACCTTGAACTGTTATTTCAATATAGGTTTACAATTGTGAGCTGTGGTATAGTAAGTGATAGTTATATACGATTAAGGGTGGACCAATTAACAAGAAGATTAAAGTGCAAGATGATCATGAATCTGGTAAGATAACACTATTTTATGTAAAAATACCGATCAATAAATATAATTAATTATTTACCAGTTTCTTGGTGTTTTTTAAAAATGACATAGATATGGATTTGTGTAAGAGTGGAGTGGGTAGGGTAGTTATGGGAGTGTGGTTATTATCATATTTTGCAAGATAATGTTGCTTTGTGTGATTGAGCAACGCACTATTATAGGACGAAGTTGGAAATGGCTGACGTAAAATAATACGGTAGAGATGGAGTAAAGTCGCAAGAGATCGAAAGAGAACCGATATACTAGCCGACTTGCTGCAGAGGGTATGGTAACAAAACTCTCTGTGATCATAAACTTTGTAATAACGAAGGTCATTACGCCAGCCGGCATTGAGTCTATAAAGGCAGGTGCCTGGCAAATATTTGTTTCAAGAGAGACAACAGCCCCATGCTATTATGACGGCTTCTGACGTTTCCTTTCTTTCAATGTGGATCTATATAACCACCTCTAGCACTGTAAATAGTGTACCAGTGGCTATTCAAATTTGGAGCATAGAATCTCTAAGCTTTACTGCAATCCTTAATGGGCCTCTCAATGACTCCTTCCTTCAGTCCTTCTCTGATCACTGGAGACACACGTTTACAGAACCAATTTCCTTTGCTGATGATTCTTGTAAATTTCTCGCTTACATTTGCGCCCCTCAAGTTATATTTGCGATACAATCCAGCTACTTATAAGAATATAGTTGTTCTTCAATGTTGAATTGAATTTCTTGTCTACCATATCAATTTCGCCTTAATTTAATGCCTTGTTTCGCACATCTATTTTTTCAAATGGATTATTTTAGTTTATTGGGTAAAATGATATCATTGATATATCCGTGTAAATATTGATGTGTAGATATTTGTTTCACGGATTTCATATCAAGTTAAGCAGATAAGGGTTACCGGTTACTTAAGTGCCTCTGCCACCTTCCAGAAACAGTGAATATCGGGGGTCTATGCGTTCATCAGTACGTCATCATTACGTTCCTGATCAGTTATCACCGTTGATATGCAACAATGTTTCTCTTATTATACAACTAGGAAATTAGAAAGATGTAAAACTAAAGCATATTGGCAATACTTAAGTTAAACAGCACCTTTAATTCACAAACTCTCTGAAGTTCGTTTTCAATTTATTAGGAATATTACATCGAGGTATCAATGAAATACGGCGCTCTGTCTATAACCTACTACACTTAATCTTCTTCAATTTAATTTAAATGTTCAATCGCCAAAGATTAGTGATGCTATGGTGAAGTTACCTGTATTCTTTTGCTCGAGAAGCAATTGGGTTATATTCTATCGCTATCCCCATACAAATTAAACTATCAATTCACCTTCACCTTTTACGTTATCAACCCAAATGTCGTGGTATTCATTGTGACTTGTCAAGTCAAAAAGCATGAATCCTAATGGGGTCATTACTTAAATATTTTCCTGAAACTTTCACTTAATATTACCGAGTAGTCGGATAACATTTGATACTGGGCAAATGGACTCGCCTAATGTGGTTTGTGACTGGATTGCTTCTTGACAGTGAGAGAGTGTCAATCTTGATGATATCAGAGACAGAAAAGGGAGCTGTTACTTGTGAGGAAAGCTAGACTTAGACGAGTAGACAGGTGAAATAAGAACGTATACGTGATTAGTGTAAGGAAAACAGTTTTTTTTATAGTTCTGAAGTCACATTTTGAAAAGATTTATTCACCTGTAAACAGGTGAAAGGCAGAAAAAACATTCAGAGGAAATCAATCACCCTGAAACAAATAGCTACATTCAAAACCAATAAGACACTAAGAACAATAATGAACGAAACAGACGATAAATAGACAAAATATTTTTGAAAAAAAGTAATATTTCAATGCAAAATGAGTTACCTGAAATGTCATAGTGTGTGATGTAACCTGCGAAATATTTCAATCGGCAAAGCACAAAATATGACCTCAGTGAATATATTTCACACGCAAGACATCAGTTGATAAATGATAAAACAATTTAACATCGATATCATAAAGTTAATGTACCAAATCTTGAAAATTGATTAAAAACTCAAAGTCAAAAAGATCAAAAAGTGGACCAGTAATGTCACTAATTTCACCATTTGAAACTATGTAGCTATACTATTGTTTATCGTTTTAATGATAAAACAAATTGGTATCATGAAATAAATGTAATTTATTGATGCACAAACCACCAAAACGTGATTGTTAGAACAAAGATTTAAGTTAATACTAACTACATGTAACCACATCTGAATTGCTGACTCACCACATAGCTGACTCACCAGTTCATCGTCACCTTTATCTAGCACAAAGCAGGTTATATCGCATTAATGTTTATGGAACAAATATACCTTTTATTCGAATAAGGTCGTTAACATTAGCTTGGTAATAGGCTTTCATAATAAATTTAGTAGACACGTGTTCGTGAGTCTCTTAGGTACTTAATGAATTACATGTGATACGTAAAGGCAAAATGCATCAACATCATTCATTTTTTCAGTCACTTTAAATCAATTCTATTTTCTGCAACATTTTTTAATTTAAACTTATTTAAACCAAATTGATGCCAAACTCAAATGTGCAGAGTAGGCAGAAGACATATAAATCCATTCAGGATGTTCATATATAATGTACATATACCATCAAATTTTGTGCATCAAGTTCCCGTTCACCTGGCTGATTGACATATTATTACGATCTATTCTTTACGTTCAATAGTTTTTGAATCCTACATTCCATGAATATCTGGTTAGAATTGTTATGGAAATCAGACTTACATCGACTCATTGTTGTAAGATGTTTCTGTCTATTTCTCATTGTGGATTTAAAAATAAGAAGACAAGTTTGATGCGTGTGCTTGCAATCAGTTGTAATAAGGATTGTTTTATGTTTTGTTCGCATTTCCTCCTGAATTATAATTACCAGGTATATTATAGCAGGTTTCTGTATGTGTGTTTGTTCTTATTTTCGGCTATTAGCAATAAGGGCATGTTTCATCAAATAATCAAAACAGCATATGATTGTGCAAACAAAGTCTTTATGAGGGCGGTTGATCCTGTAATGACCTGTCTCGCTCAAGTTTGATATCATGTTCAATATTAATAACCTATGTTTAGAACTAGAAATAGAGGTAAACTACTTTAACCAGATGTCTGCAAAATGATCTTTGAAAGTTTATTTTATGCAAAGCAGCACAGGTGAGCTCATTGACCTCAAGTAACATTAGGATTTTATTGTGCCAATATTGCAGATTCTGTTATTTTCAGACAATACAAAGAATACACACAGTTAAATATCCAACATTGGATTAGTTCAACAATAATCTAATAATCTCTCCTTACAATCCATACAGTATTAACATTACATGCAATTGTAACTTTTTTACATCAATTTGTTAAATGCAATTCTTTTTAAACTAAAACCAACAGATTTGAATGCTTACCATATATGGATTTAACGATACATAGCTTACCATTTACAATAAGTTTGTTAATGAATCTGTTACAGAAATATAACTTTCTTGCTGATTTCTCCTTTTGTGCTGGTTTGATTTTGGAATTGTTCGTAATGTTTAATTTTGCATCTCATGGAAGTAGTTATCTCAATTTCAATTTTATTTGGTCATTTTTATATGTTACACTTTATAATGTCCCATTTTGCAAATGAAAAACAAGAAACTATGCTGATGAAAATACAATACATTGTGTACTAACAAAAAAGATAAGAACATTTCTACAGTGTCACGGATAGCTTTGAAGCCAGACAAAGAGGAGCCCTTTAATCCATCCGTATCTCTGAAGGACGAAATAAATGAAAAATAAATAGTAATATATCAAACATAGAAAAGTAAATATCAATAAATTTACACTTACTCCTACCTTTAAAAAGGAGAAATCGAACAACAAAAAAGTAGAAACATAAAGAGTGGAAGATTGATTGGAAGGTGGGAGCACGTGCTAATGCAAAAATGTACGATGGTGTAACATATTTTTAGCTGCAATGAAATATAGCTTATCTTTTCAAGTGCTGTTGCCAGCCTTTTTTCTCATTTTTAGTCACGTTCTATAAGGTAGTTATTAAAGTTCTCGCAACATAAAGCCATGATACTGGAAATAGCTAACACCAGGGGCTAGTATACGTGTAACCTCTTATGTAGCTTTCGGCTAATAGCAGTGAAGCAAAGACTAAGAGAAAGGGTGGGAGGATGGCAAGGTTTCTATTTGTAAATAGAGCTCGTGCTTTTGAGAAAGTTAATGTCAAGTACATGCAATCGTTGACAACATCATCAGCCGTGACTCGGCCAGGTGTGAATCGGATTAGAAATGTTTGTAAAATGAAGCGAGCTGATGTTTAATGGACTTGTAAATTGAAAAGCCTTTTACCCAATTTCACACATAAACATCCCATGTGAATAATGTAACTCGTAATAACATTGTTTGTGTTATATGCACAATGTTGAGACACTATAAAGGGGCAGGTGTTTTTACACTGTTTTACATGAATTGACCTACAAAAATTGCGCCTTTAAACATAGAGGTATCTCTTGACAGTACAATGTTGTTGGGAATATGTGAGCTTGGAATATGTGAGCATGGGTAATGCGAGGAATAATTGCCTTATTTCTGCAATGATATGACCAAGAATAGTCAAAGAGTCCCCAAAGAATAACTTCATAATGATGTTATTTCAATAATGTAAGCCATGATGTAGTGAGTGATGACAGGTATATAATTAGGGCGGATCACTTATTGACATGAAGATAAACCGAATTCTGGTAAGATTTTGCATATGGCGTAGACATTGAGCAATGTGTAAATGGTGTGGGTGGGTGGGTGGGGTGTGTTTGTGGGGGTGGGGGATGGGTATTGGAGTGTGGTTGCTGTCACTGTGATATTGCTCTGCACGATCATGTTGCTTTGTGTGATTGTGCTGCGTACTATGATAGAACGAAGTGGTAATTGGCAAACGTAAAATAATACATTAGTGATAGAGTTAAGTCGCAAGAGATAGAAAGAGAACCGATATACTAGCCGAATTGCTGCAGAGGGTATGGTAACAAAACTCTCTGAGATCATAAACTTGGTAATAACGAAGGTCATTACGCCAGCCGGCATTGAGTCTACAAAGGCAGGTGCCTGGCAAATATTTGTTTCAAGAGAGACAACAGCCTCGTGCTATTATGACGAGTTCTAACGTTTTCTTTCCAATGTGGATCTATAGAACCACCTCTAGCATTGTGAAATGTGTACCAGTGGCTATTCAAATTTGGAGCATAGAATCTCTAAGCTTTTCTACAATCCCTAATGGGCCTCTCAATGACTCCTTCTTTCAGTCCTTCTCTGATCACTAGAGACACACGTTTACAGAACCAATTTCCTTTGCTGACAATTCTTGTAAATTCCTCGCTTACATTTGCGCCCCTCAAGTTAGATTCACGATAAAATGTCATGTGCTTGACAATCCAGCTACTGATAAGAATATAGTTGTTCTTCAATGTTGAATTGAATTTCTTATCTGCCGTATCAATTTCACCTTAATTGAATGCCTTGTTTCGCACAACAATTTTTTTTCAAATACCTTATTTTGGTTTGGTGAGTAAATGATATCGTTAATATATCCGCGTAAATATCATTGTAAATATATTTGTTTCACTGATTTTATATCAAGTTAAAGCAGGTAAGGGTTACCGGTTACTTAAGTGCCTCTGCCACCTTCCAGCAACAGCGAATATCGGGGGTCTATTTGGTCTGTAGTGTCGTCATTACGTTCCTTATCAGTTTTCACAGGCCTAACGGCGATGTGGGGCGAGCAATGCGTTCCGCTGGTAACAGACAGAATGAAATAAATAGCCTTATATATAGAATATGGGCAGGTATAATTACATGTGTTCAGGCGCTGTAGTTGATATAACCAGTAACAAGTACCTGACAATAGCCCACCCATTTAAGAAATTTTTATCAAAAGACATTCTTGACTATTCATTTTCAGACTTGGTCATATTTCGCGGACAATAACCCTACGTTACTCGATTTGGTTTGTTTAAATTCATTATGTTATTTTGCCCACGTTAGCGTACTGGTTTGCTATTTTATACAGAAATTGAAGCTCAAATAAAACGGAAAGATAGAGCTTCTCTTGACGGTATGTTATGTCGTCATGCCGTGTATGCTATAAATCGTTGTTCATATCTATGTGTTTTTAACTTGATCGATTGGAATTCATTTTTGGTATACGAACGTTTATAATAGCCTTTAATACTTACTATATCACCAGGATATTAGCAGATGTATTACTGAAGCATAAAGACAATACTTAGGTTAAACATCATGTTTACTTCACAAACTCTCTGAAGAAATATTTCAGGTTCGGTTTCATTTTAGGAATATAACATTATCAATGAAATAGGGCGCCCTGTCTATACCCTACTATACGTAATCTTCTTTAATTTAATTTAAATGTTCAATCGCCAAATATGAGTAATGCTACGGGGTTCTTGGAAGCTTGGTAATTGGGCAATATTCTATCGCTATCCCCATACAAATTAAACTATGAATTCGCGTTTTACGTTATCAACCCAAACCAAAAGTATTCATTGTGACTTGTCAAGTCACAAAGCATGAACCAGAATGGGGTTATTGCTTAATTTTTTTCCTGAAACTTTCACTTATTACCGAGTAGTCTTTATTTGATACTGGCAAATGGATTCGCCTAAAGTGGTTTGTGACTGGATGAAACAAATCGGTGTCATGAAATTAATGTAATTTATTGAGGCAAAAACCAATAAAAACGTAATTTTAGTGAATTGATTAACTTGACTTTTATGTCCAGTGCAATCAGCAGCTGACACATATTGTTTTTCTAAAGTGTGGTTTAAAAAACTCTTTATGGAACAAATTGCACCTTTTATACAAATAAGGTCGTTAACATTAATTGTGTAATACTGTAGGATTTGGTAATAAGTTCAGTAGACACGTGTTCGTGAGTTCCTTAGGTACTTAATGTATCATATGAACTTGCATGTGATTCGTATAGACTAAATGCATCAACCTTAGTAAACCTTTACTCACATTCAATCAATTCCATTTTATGTTACATTATTTAAACTTATTGAAACCAAATTGATGATAAAATCACGTCATAAAACATTGATTTTTGCTGAGTCGTCAGAAGACATGAAAATCCATTCACGATAATAACATTCATAAATATGTTCGTATCTATTATCAATATAGCATCGAGTTTGTGCAGTGCGTACTAATTCGATCCAGTACACCTGGCTGATTTGCATTTTACGTTCGTTACGTTCAATATATTTAAATTCCGCATGCCATGAATATTGGGACTTTTATCTTTTGAATCTAAGTTAGAATTGATTTGGAAATCAGACTTACATCGCCTCGTTGTTGTAAGATTTTTCTCTTTATTTGTCATCGTGGATTCATCTTGGAGTTAGAAAACGTGTGTGCTTGCAATCAGTTGCTTAATAAGGATTTTGTGCATGTTTTGCGCACACTTCCACTTGAATTACTATTACATAATATATGATGTTTTAAAACCATCTATATGTTTCGGTTGTTCTTTCCTGCTATTAGCAATAAGATCAAATTTTATCAAAGAATCGAAAAAGCATATGCTTGTACGATTATATATTTTTAAAAAAAACCCGCATGCATGGTAAGAAGGAGACTGATCCTGTACTGACCTGTCAAAGCTCGCTCAAGTTTGATATCATGTTCAATGTTAATAACCTATGTTTAGAACTGAAAAAGGAGATAAACTACATTAACTAGATGTCTGCAAAACACTTTGAAAGTACATTAAATTTATGCAAAGCAGCACAGGTAGGTTGATTGACCTAAAGAATGGGCCAATATTACAGATATTTATTATTTTCAGAATACAAAGAATATTAAAACGCAGCAGGTTACATAAACAACTCGAATTTAACCAACCTTTTAAACAGCATTTAAAAGTCTATAATAATGACAATCATTCATTTTTATCTTTCTTAAAAGGCACTCTGAAAGAAATATAACAAAGATTTGTAGATACATGCATGTAGATCGACGGTACGTTAGAGAAGTCGATATACTTTTGTGGCAAACTGAAAAAATTTCAATCAGTTTTTCCTGCCCATAAGGTGAAATAATTAGAATACGTCTGTGTTAAAGGTTTCTCTTTTCAATTGGTTTTGTCGGAGATATTCGAAAAGAGGGAATTATCTGAAGGCACTCAATGAAAGAAGTGCTTAGTTTAATCTGTTATATTGGAATAAAGTATGTCACCACAGACACCTTTTAATTTATGAGCCAACAGGTTGTGGCAATTTAAAAAGTTCGTTGCGCTGTTCATAAAGTTTGGTATCTACGACAAAGGATTTGTTAAAAAATATGATAGAATATCCCTGTGTATTATCAAACACCAATCAATATTATGAAAATTTGATGTTGTACTCTATATAACAGAATAATCAGCATTCTATGTTTACCGTATTATTCCTATATTAGCATGATTAGGTGAAACATCAGTTTAACTGAGAATTTTCAATTGTCGTCTGAAATAATAGAGAATACGAGTAAAAAGCTAATTTTGTTTTTCAATTTTTATTGTATGTACTGACTCAGTCATTAAAGGTATTTAAAAGGCTTGTATTATTTCATAAAAACACAGTGTCTGTGTAAATGAAAATACAATGTCCTGTTTATAGCACGAATTGACTACAAAGTTAACACCTTTGTACACTTTACTAACAACAAGCAAGTTGTGAAAAGAAAACACCTTTTGTGTTACAGTTACACGAGTCCGACACTTAAATGTCAGACATTAGTAGGAAATGCAACAACGTTCAAGTCATTTGCTTAGCCGCTCGTCTATGTCTGGGCAGTAAAATTAAAAGAGCGTTCCTGGATGAATTTGATACAAGGCGAAACTGTCGCATCGATGCCATTTGCACCTGTTCGGCAACTAAGTGACGCTTTTTCAGCATCGAACCCCTCTGGTGAAGTATAATCAATACTTTATGACACATTGCAAAGATAAAATGAGAAAATATGATATTTCTTACATACAGTATGCAAGTAATAGATATTTTACATTATTGAACTCTATGTTATTAGAGTTATGACTATTTCCTCTCGACAATGAAACTTGGTAAATGACGAAATAATGTTCTAAATAATCTGAAGTTCAAAATGATGATTAAAATTACAAATGACTTTAACCCCTTAATTACCACGACAATCTGATATCGCAATATTTAAATTTCTTTGGCTCTTTACATCGAATTTCGAAGGTATGTTATGTTCAATTTAAAGTTGCGCGGTAGTTGCGTCAAATCTTGGTCACACTTTCTTTAAAGTACAAAAAGTTTTAATTCATCGGGTTTTAAATTTCACGTTTTTGAAGTCTCGTCTGTTTCCTGGATTAAGTACTGAAATTTTATCAAGCAATGAATTATAGGCAAGCTTCCAAGTCTCTGTCTGTCTAGGTTCCAACAAATGCTAATGGTTGTCAACTGTGTATGTCATAATGTGAGCACCTGTATTCATCATGTTAACATGCACTTCAAAAGATGAGAAGATGAGAACGATTCTGAATACTTGAAAGCATAATCAATACTATGGTGTACAATAGGGATTACAAGTAGTGAATGCTGCCAACTTAGATTATAACTTCAATGTTTTATATAAAATTCTGATTTACATATTAAAGAGAGAAAGTCGCATGATCATGGGATACTTTGCTTTCCCGGGTAAATGCCGCTTTGGTAAAATGCATTTTGTTGGTCCTTCAGGTCGTTAGGTCTATTTAAAGACTTGCTTGAGTTAATATTGTTTTAGTTTGAAACGAACTTGGTGTTTGTCATTGGTCTAACTATATAGAAAACGATCACAAACTTGCCACATGTTTCTAACAACATGTTTGTAGTTAGTGCAATAGTATTGTTACACTTACAAGTGTCGTAGAAAAACAGAAGAGTAAACCTGAGCCGACATACGCACCACTACGTAAATATCACACATATCCTTAAAAGCACAAGCTTTCTAGCAATTTGGATCGGTGTGTTGTGGATGCCTAAACAGTTAGGGTAGTGCTATTGAAGAAGAAACGTGACATGATAGACACATCATTAACTTGCTTTACTAATCTGTAAAGTTTTAACTTTGTCATGAGCCACTGATTAAATATGTTCCAGGAGGTGGTTAGTAAATGCTGGTATGCCAAAACGAAGTAAAACGTTTTTTCCAACACTAGAATTGTTGTTAAGCATTAAAATGTTGTAAATACTTGTGTTCATGTGTTCAACTTCATTGTTTAAAGTGGCATACAAACGCTAGACATAACAAAGGGGTAAATAAAACTGAATTGTTCCCAACAGCTGTCGTTAAAGGAGGTAAAACGGCATTGCTTTTATGTAAAAAGTATTAAAATGGATGGATTAAAATTTGGCATATCTGGCAAGGAAGGAATCCCTTCGAAAGGGGGTGAAAGTAATCAGTAAAGTGACCTTAAATGAATGGGGTTGTTGTTAGCCTACATGTTAAGGGTTAGATAAACACGATATCTGACCTACTATATGGGATCAATATTAGTTCATGCTCTCTGACTACAAACTGACTCTTGTTCGTCAGTTGAAATATGCAAAACTTGCAAAGAGTGGAATTTCTGCAAATATTTATTAGAGATGAAATATCACTACGTTAAGAACCATATTTGCTAAAACTATGCATTTTATGCATTGAGAGCGACGAATATGATATGTAAAAGTCACATAATATAGATATCCCCGCTGTAAGTCACCAAGGCAATAAACAATGGAGTTCATACCCGGTATAGAATGGTGCCTTTAAATTGTGTAAATGATCTTTTACTTCATCATAATTTCTCTACACTATATACGCCATCCAGACGCCAATATCATAACCACTATGGGGAAGAATTTTTGTAAAAACAAATATATAACGAAGTATGCGCACACACAGTTTACAAGTACGTTCCAGGAAGACAACCTTAATGTAAAAGTGGCGGTGATGCATTTGTTTTAGACAGAGTGCATGCCATTTTTGTACCGATTTTTCTGCTTCTACTTCGTCAATCTTTTAAGGTACCTCCATTCAAGTTTCACAATTTTCTAATTGACAGTAATCTAAGCCGTACATGACAAAAACGGATCATACCGCATAATTTGTGCTCGACCGACGATTATTTTATAATCCCTTTAAGGCATATTCAATGATATGCTCATTTGGAAAATCCTAAAAATCATCAAAATTCAGTTTTTGCACCTTTGTTTATAGTACCTTTGATGTGCTAGCAAATCTTGCTTGTAGTTAAGCCGAAAGCAGTGTATTTAAGACAAAATAGAACATATTTTTTATTTAATTGCCCAATTTCAAGTAGAGAAATAAATGTTACAAGTCAACACACATTTAAAATGCTGTTGGTTTTGACCAGCGTATTACAAATAACAATATTAGCTATGAAACAAGATGTTAAAATTAATGTTCCTACTGCTCTATCACAACAAAGGGATGCAATTGATATATATTACCCATTTTGAGATAATGGTCAGTGGCTGTACGCATCTTTCATTGACTTGTACACAATGTACTTATACAAACCAATCATTAAGAGGTTGTCTTTAGGGCTGGGATTTGAATTTGAGCACAGTGGTTAATTCTTGTCGTGCATGTGTTTCCATCAGTATACTAGTGGTTCAAGGTTGATTGGTAATTGTATAAAATAACATATTATTTTAATACTGAAAGGCAAATACCAGTTTAGCTGTTAACTACTAGTATTACCATGATTAAAAGAGTTCATAGTTAAGCTCCCACCTAAAAATAGCAGCCACCAGAAGTCTTTCTCCTTCCATCGTTTTATGTTCATTCTTGCACGTACAACTATAATGCTCACATTAAAATAATATTTTACATTTTTGTATACATGATAGCTAGAATTATCTACTCATTACACCAATCTATTACTTTAAGGTAACTATAATTTGGCGCCCCGTATAGTCATTGCAGGGATAGGCTACAGGAGACCAATGTGTCCATTAATTTTTGGACCCATCTAAGGTTACACATAGAAGGACTCTAGGTGTGTAACTAAAGTCCATACTGTAATGCTCTATGAGTGCCTAGAATATATTGTCTGTCCATCAAGATGAATACATACCCTCTATTTAAGTATCCCTTGCCATTTTTGTGACCACGAGTGAGAAACATTATTCAAGTAGCCAAGAGCTATCTTTTGTTGTCCAATATGTGTAACAGAATATAAACTGCAAGGAATACATTATAGCATTCCTTGTACATAATGTTCCAGCAGAGGCCACATTTCCAGAAGTTTACGAATGGATCATTTTGGTGATTTTTGCCCTTGAGATGATCATTAGAAACTACGAGAATGAGCTAAATTGCAGTTATAACCATAGAATTTAACCTCTTAGCTATAATGCATCTCTCACTCAAATATTATACTATACATTACCAGATTGGCGGACCTCACAGCCCTCATTGCATTACCGATTAAAATAAATGCTCCTTACAGTGAGTCTTGTGTAGAACTCTTCACACAAGACTTTAAGGAACTGACGAAACTGCAGCTATAATATTGAAACAATGGATACAGGGCATAGCATGATTGCCTGTCACGGTCCCCTACGCACTGAAGTACTAAAGTGGTTTCACAAAGGAGGTTTACCTTTCAAGTGTTATAACACAACCCCTAATATTCCTTCCTATTTAGTGCTGATCAAGCTATCTATTCTTTAGCTATTGATATTCTTTTAAATCATTACTGAATCTTGAGCATCGATGAAGAAATAGGAAAACCGGGATCATATTTCAGTGGTACAACAATTTGATAGGCGAAGTTTGCTTGCAAATACATCTGGTTCATTATCTGTTTTGACAACGTGATATTCTCGAGTATCAAATATGTCTTAACATCGATTTTTCTTTCACTATGTCTAAAACGTGATGATGCATACTGCAGATTTTACACACTAGGTTGACAACACGTGTCGTTCTAGTATCATACTTGCTTATCATGACGAGGTAATGAGCTTTATTTCTCAAGTTTAATGCCGTGTTGATTGGTTTGTTTATCATGACGAGGTAATGAGCTTTATTTCTCAAGTTTAATGCCGTGTTGATTGTTTTGTTTATCATGACGAGGTAATGAGCTTTATTTCTCAAGTTTAATGCCGTGTTGATTGTTTTGCAACGGTGTTTGCTATCATTGGTTAAATACATCGGCTTTATCGACGGATTTGTCATGAAATGTAAGAATATTTTACATAATTAGAAAGTTTTCAGCTTATGTGTTCGTTCAGTTTATGTAAGTTTATGTCAATAAAGATTCACTCTAAACTGGATCATCAAACGTTTTTCCTGAATTTTATTATTTCCAAATTTAGTATATTTGTAACATTGACCATCCATTAAAGAGTCAGAGTTGTCTTTATCAACACTTTGCATCGGTCGCCTGGCTATATATTTGAAAACAAATATACATATAAGACTATTGCTCTAAAAGTGAATGGTTCAATTATTGAAGTTTCCTACCTTACACTGAGGACTATCACCAAGATTTTAGCGGTTTTACGTACATCGGCGCCCGATATATTTATCCTTCGTTATCCTTGCTTCCAGGGGTTTGGATATGAGAATCAAAACATTACAATGGCCCATATATGGCCCATTACAATACCTTGGGAGAATTTGGCTGCCACTTGTTTTGTATAACATCTATACCAAGAAAACATATCTCAGACCTAAATTTTCACTGACATTATGAGAAAATATGAGCTTTCTTCAGATGCCAAAACTAACTTGTAGGTGATATGACATTGCAAAAACACAATATGAACAAATAATTGACACAATGAATTCTAAAAGTAGGTATCTATATGAACCCATGTACACAATGCATATTGTTCCGAGACCCTTTTTCTTTTCAATCACATGTTCACCAATATCGTGTTCTTTTAGTTATTCGTAAAACTTTGTCTTGAATCTCATACATACGATATACCTGCGTCTGTTTGTCTTGAATTCAATTATATATCAACTTGTGAGCCACAGACGGCTACATCATGATTTATTCATGGTAAGTCTTTCTCTCTATCAATTTATCTATCTACCTGCAGTAGAGGCTAACATTTGACACTGGGACCCACGTAACATCACCGTAGCCGAATCAATAATACCACATAATGAACGTAATTACTAATCCAACGTAATGTCTCGAAATCCTCTTCTTCCCTCGTAATTAGTTGCCCGTGAAACACACGCCAATATGCAACAAATAACATGCACGCAGGTACACTTCCATCAAGCAAGTATTGAATAGAATTTCATTAAGGTAAATCATCTTTAGTAATTGAATTTGACTCGCCTAAACAACTGCAGCAAGAAACCCCCCATGACATCAGATCAATCAAGAAAGTACTGTTTATGTCCATGGCACATTGCTGCTGCTTAGTGTTGTATCGCCACACGCAGCCTTTATTGGCGAACTCAACTCAATGGAAACTTAGTGTTGTATCCCATGAAATTCAGCCCAATAATATATAGTAATCCGTTAAAATTAAGCGAAAACACTGGAACAAGCTTTGTTTTCTTTAATGGCAAAAAAAACCCCAAACAAACAAAACAATAAAATAATTAAAAAACAAAAAAACAAAACAAAAAAACCTAAACAAACCCAATAACAGTTAATGCAGAAATAAGAATGCATATCTTGTATTAGCATATTTTATGGTTTGCTTTTACTGTCCCTGTTAATTTAGTAGAATAAATCATCATACTGAATCAATATCTCGTATGTGGGGAATATTTATAGATATGTATATATTTATATATATATATGCATTATAGGATGCTTTGTTTTCCGCGGGGGCTCAAAAAAGTCTCTATATAACAAATTGTACTTTGTTGATCCTTATAAATAACATAAGTAAATATTGCTTTAGCTTATAACAAACTGGGTGTTCGACATGGGTCTAACGTCATGAAAAACAATCACAGACTTGTCAAACCAACAAATTTGTAGGGAGTGAAACACTTTTGTTACACTTACAAGTCTCATAGAAAACAGAAGAGTAAACCTGAGCCGACATAAACACCACTACGTAAATATCACACATATCCTTAAAAGCACCATCGTTCTAACTTGAATCAGTGTGTTGTGGATGCCCAAACAGTTACGGTAGTGCTATTGAAGAAGTTTTTACTTTGTCATGAGCCAATGTGAAAGCCAGTAGTGATTAAAATAAATTTCAAGGTCAGGTATATTGTTGTTTAAAAAAGAGTGTTTACTTTCTTTTCTTTGTTTCAGTACAAGGAAGCACATAAGAGCACACAAAACATAAAGAAAGAAACAAACATGTACTTCATAATATGCTCTCTATCATCTAGCACAATCACACATCCCTCGTGCCCAATACGAAACCTTCATGCCAGCTCACGTACAAAACAACCATAGTCAAGTTTTGATAGGCTTTTGGTTTTGCTGTTGACCAGCGATTATATTAACTATTGCAACAAGATAATATTAATACTCCTACTGCCTACTACAACAAAAAGACGCAACTAATATGGTGCCTATTTTGAGATAATGGATGTATACATATATCGTTGACTTGTACAAATGAACTTGTACAAGCCATAGATCCTGTACAAACCAACCATAAAGAGGTTGCATTGTGGGTTTGTGGTTTGAATCTGGGTTGGTTAAGAAATGACAAAACTGCAACTAACATGGGCCTATCTGAGATTTAAAAACAAGCAAACAAACAAACAAACAAACATTATTAGTACAAGTCTGCTGTATGTCTTGTTGTTTGCCATCACAAGTGTTTTCAGCTTTATCTATGATTAATGTGTAAACATCATTAAGTTTGTGATAGAAATACACATAAACCAGGTAACAATATAATAGTACCACATATATTACCATCAGGATTACAGAGAGTTCATCGTTCGGTCATAGCAAAACAATGATGCCACCACAAGTCTTTCTCCTTCCTTTTATGTTCATTTCTATGTACACTTATGATGTCCGCATATGAAATATTTTAGTCTACGTGATAACCAATATTATCTACTCATTAGTCCAATCTATTACCTTGTGTAAAAGGAAACTATAATTTGGCAATGGCATCCCATACAGTCTTCGCAGGGGTACATTATAGGAAACCCATGTGTCCATTAAGTTTTGGACCCATCTAAGGTTGCACATACAAGGACTGTATGTGTGTAACTAAATTCCATACGTCAGGCAAGTGCTCCATGAGTACCTAGAATACTGTCTATCAAGATGAATAAATGCCCTCTATGTAAGTATCCCTTGTCATTTTTGTGACCACGACTGGGAAACATTATTCAAGTCGCCAAGAGCATCTTTTGTTGTCCAGTATGTACAACAGAATATATATTGCAAAAAAATGCATTATGGTCTTCCTTGTGTATAATGGTCCTACGGAGACGAAAAGTATACGAATGAAAAATGTTGATGATTGATGAAAAGGGTTTTTACATTTTGAGGCGTAATAACAAAAACCATAATAATGCTCGCCTATTAGTGCTGATCAAAGTTATCACCGACTATCTTCTCTTCAGCTATTGATATTCTTTTAAATCATTAATGAATCGTGAGCATCGATGAAGAAATAGAAAAACTGGGATCATATTTCAATGGTACAACAATTTGATAGGCAAAGTTTGCTTGCAAATACATCTGGTTCATTATCTGATTTGACAACGTGATATTCTCGAGTATCAAATATGTCTTAACATCGATTCTTTACTATGTCTAAAACGTGATGATGCATACTATAGGTTTTACACACTAGGTTGACAACGCGTGTCGTTCTAGTATCATACTTGTTTATCATGACGAAGTAATGAGCTTCTTTCTAAAGTGTAAAGCTGTAGTAAAGCTTAAGATTGATAATCGTGTAGCAGCCGATAAAGTTAGTGACAGCCTGTCACCCACTCAGGTCATAGGTTAATTAAGGAAAGCTCGCTCTCTGATAAACATGGCGTGGTACTGAATGAAACGATAATAACACTGCTGAACTAAATATATGTTTGTCACCGCATTCTTCTTTCATCCTCATTGGCCACTTCATATTTGGGTTTACCACATTGACGACGAGGATTATGGCTACTTTCGGCTCGACTGGTGAGTTTGATAGCAAAGAAGAGACTTGGGAAAGATACATCGACAGACTGTCCCAATATTTTGAGGCAAATGCAATCACTGACAATGATCGCAAGAGGGCTATATTAAATAGCGTAGTGGGTGCTTCGACGTACGCAACCTTCTGCAAGATACTCTTTCCTAAGAAGCCCACAGAATGTTCATTCACAGAAATAACTGAGGCAATGCAAAAGCAGTTCCAATTCTGAGTGTAATTGTCGAGCGGTGCAAATTCTTTAACAGACTGCGTCAACCAAATGAATCAGTATCCACATATGCCGCCGAACTAAAGGGGTTGGCTGAGAAGTGTGAATATAACGGCGATGTTCTGGAAGCCAATCTCAGGGACAGGTTCGTTTCTGGATTGCAAGAACAGCGACTGATGCAGTCGTTACTGAACCAAGGTGAAAAACTAACTTTCAAGAAAGCGGTAGAGCTTGCCAATACTTGGGTGCAAGCTAAGGCCAATGCACAAACCTTCATGCAGAGCACAGGTGGCCATCAGGCGTCATCACAGTCAGTCAACAAACTAGGTCAAGGTCAGCGACGTCAGTCTCGTGGTCCACGCAAACCTAGCACCAGCACTGGCTACAAATCGCAACCTCAATCGGGCGAGGTAAATAAGCGCTGCTTCCGTTGTAACAAATCGGATGGACATTCACCGTCAACTTGCTGGGCAAAGCAGGCCGAGTGTCATTTTTGTAAGAATAAAGGTCACATAAAAGCAGCGTGTAGAAAATTCGCTAGACAAGCAGGAGCTAAAGGTAGCTCAACCAACCATGTCACAGACAATAATAATGCTACTGGTAGTAATCCTAATGAGGGCAGTGTTCATAATCTTTGTTCTTGTTCAGGTAGTAATACTGATAATTATGCATATGACACTAGTTATGGTATGTACAAAGTTCAAGATACTGGTAGTAGTCCTAAAAGGGTAGACCCCATTCTTGTGTCCGTGTCACTAAATGATACAAGTGTAGTCATGGAATTGGATACAGGGTCAGGGGATAGCATAATGAATGAAGATGAATTTATTAGCAAACTGGGTGGACCAGAGGTGGTCCCCCTGACCCCACTTGATTATACCTTATATACATACAATCAAGAACCCCTTCAAACTTTAGGGGTAGCTCAAGTGCAAGTGGGACATAATGGTCAGAGCAAGGTCTTACCACTTATTGTTGCCAAAGGTAGGGGTCCTACTTTGTTGGGTAGATTGTGGTTAAAAGAACTACAATTAGATTGGAAACAAGTGTACAGGGTGAACACTTTGGAATCTGAGAATGTCACATCCCAACACAAACCACTCTTTTCTGGTGATTTGGGCACCTTGAAAGGTCACAAGGTGAACATTGCTGTAGAACCTGATGCACAGCCAAAATTCTGCAAAGCGAGACCAGTGCCTTTCGCTTACAAAGCTAAAGTAGAAGCAGAATTAAGACGCCTGGAACAGGATGGTGTGTTGGAACGTGTCACATTCTCAAAATGGGCTACACCAATTGTGCCCGTTGTCAAAGAATCAGGTGATATTAGAATTTGTGGAGACTACAAAGCCACTGTTAACCCTGTTTTGGTCCCTGACAAATACCCACTGCCACGTGTTGAAGAGTTATTTGCTAAGATTTCTGGTGGTAAGACATTTAGTAAGCTAGATTTAAGTCATGCGTATAACCAGTTAGAGTTAGATGAAGCATCGCAGGAATTGTGCACCATTAATACACATCTAGGCCTCTTTCGGCTAATGAGGCTCCCTTTTGGTATCGCATCAGCGCCCTCGGTATTCCAGCGTGTCATGGACAGCTTGTTGGCCGACATACCATTCACGTGTTGTTTCTTGGATGATGTGCTGGTGAGCGGTGCTACTGAAGCAGAGCACAAACAAAACTTGGAGAAAGTTTTGTCGCGACTCGAAGAGGCGGGACTTCGCTTACGCGAGGACAAGTGCACATTTTTCGCACCAGAGGTCACGTACCTTGGTCACCGGATTTCCGCTGCCGGGTTGCAGCCCACAGATTGCAAACTAGACGCGATATCAAAGGCACCTGAGCCGACCAACGTCACTCAATTGAAGTCCTTTTTAGGACTCCTCAATTATTATGGCAAGTTTTTGCCACGGTTGTCCACAGTACTTGCCCCCCTCCACAAGTTGCTACACAAAGACTGTGTATGGAGGTGGGGCAAGCCCCAACAGGACGCGTTTGCAACTTGCAAACAGATGCTAGCATCAGCGGACGTCCTAGTCCACTATGATGTTGATAAGGACTAGTCTCATGTGACGCCAGTCCCTACGGAGTAGGGGCGGTGCTGGCTCACACAGATGCAGATGGAACAGAGCATCCTATCGCGTATGCTTCCCGCACGCTAACGCCAGCAGAAAAGAACTACTCGCACCTAGACAAAGAAGGGCTAGCGGTCATTTTTGCTGTGAAGTATTTTCATCAATACCTTTATGGAAGACATTTCAGTATCACCACCGACCACAAGCCTTTGCTAGGTTTATTTGGTGAAGCACGAGCAATACCCTATATGGCGTCATCACGTTTGCAGCGTTGGAGTCTCACACTCTCTGCATATCTATACAAATTGCAGTATCGACCAGGTGTAGCAAACTCTAATGCTGATGCCTTCAGTAGACTGCCTTTGCCTCCAAAGGGTGGAGGTATGCGTACGCCAGAACCAGCTGATTATGTTCTGGTATTTGACATAATGGAATCTACACCTGTAAATGCTGACAAAATCAGACTATGGACAAACCGAGACCCTGTGCTAGCCAAAGTAAAAGACTATGTACAGAATGGATGGCCATGCCCAATTCCCCATGATGATGAGCAGCTCAAACCCTACTTTCATCGTCAGGATGAGTTGAGTCTGCACGATGGTTGTATTATGTGGGGTTCTCGCGTGGTAGTTCCACCCCAAGGTCGCCAGTATATCACAGAAGAACTGCATGATACACACCCCGGTATTTCGCGTATGAAATCCTTGGCTCGCAGTTTTGTCTGGTGGCCCTTAATTGACAATGATCTCGAAGCGATGGTTCGACGTTGTGACAGTTGCCAAGTTAATCGCAAATCACCGCCAAGGGCACACTTACACCCATGGCAATGGCCACAAGAACCATGGGCCAGAATTCATATTGACTTTGCGGGCCCATTCCTGGGACACAATTTTTTGGTGATTGTCGATGCACAAAGCAAGTGGTTGGATGTGCAAATTATGTCGTCGATAACCTCGACAGCCACGATTGACACCCTTCGCAGAGTGTTCGCAACTCATGGACTGCCTAAGACCATTGTTTCGGACAATGGCACCGCATTCACTAGTGCGGAATTCGCAGATTTCCTCAAACAAAATGGAATTAAGCATGTGCGCTCAGCACCTTTCCATCCAGCGACAAACGGACTTGCCGAACGTGCAGTCCAAACTTTCAAAGACGCTATGAAGAAAATGATTGACAAGTCATCACTTGAAACCAAAATTGCAAGGTTTCTAATGAAATATAGAGTCACTCCCCACACGACTACTGGTCAGTCCCCCTCTGAATTGCTAATGAAGCGTACAATTCGTTCACGATTGGATTTGGTACGCCCAGATTTGCAGAAGCGTGTCCAGGAGAAGCAATTTGGACAAGCACACAATCATGATATGCATGCAAAAGAGCGTGAATTTCAAATTCAAGATGCAGTTTTTCCTCACAATTATGCAGCTAGAGGTCCAAAATGGCTCCCAGGTCATGTCATTGCTAAGACTGGCCCAGTTTCCTACAAAGTGAAGCTGACTGATGGTCGTGTGTGGAAGCGTCATGTTGACCAGATACGTAAGCGTTACAGTAACATGCAAAATCCCCCACAGGCTGAACCAAAGTTAGATGTATTTCTGCCTCCAGGTGATGTACTTCTTGACGAGGCAGAAGTTGTAAATGAGCAGCCTGATGGTAACCAAGGTAACCAACCAAATGTTGGTAATGAACAGGGTGAATTGCGCAGATCACAAAGGCAAATCAATCCCCCTGTCAGGTATGGTTTTGAATAACATTTTTTGAGCTCAAAACAGAGTACCAAAATACATGTAGAAGCAAAATGTAAAGACTTGATTTTGTTTTACCGTTGCACATAAAACATCAAAATTTCATGTTTTATGTTTTGGGTTTCCTTTTCTGAAAGATAAAACAGAAAAAACATCCAAATTGAACCCAAAAGTGTTTGTTTGTTTTTTGGATCAATTATCTAAAAAAAAAAATTAAGGTAATTTTCCAAATTGTTGTGTATCAGTGGTTTTAAATAGTACTGAACATCAAATTTCAGTCATGGACTCAAATACTGTACTCCAAATGAAACAAGTTGTAGTTGTGTGAAATTTTCACTTTATTCACATTGTACTTTCTTGTCATCTATTTACAATGTATCAGGTATAACTACATGTATAAGGAGTAACTGCCACTGGAAATAATTGTGTTTCTTAATCATTCACAATCTGTGTTGTATAATTAAGGTTTCCTAGTATACTACTTGTAGTTGGACACAAATCTTTTCCCCATCGTTAATTAACATGGTATACAATTACAAGGTGTAAGAAAAAAGTGTAACCAAACTTTAGGGGACTTGTGTACATGTAGTTTCACAGGTAGTTGTTGTTCTATTGTTGCATAAAGCAAAGTTCACATGTTTGGTAGTTAAATGACTAGTAAACCAAGGGTGGAGGAGTGTAGTAAAGCTTAAGATTGATAATCGTGTAGCAGCCGATAAAGTTAGTGACAGCCTGTCACCCACTCAGGTCATAGGTTAATTAAGGAAAGCTCGCTCTCTGATAAACATGGCGTGGTACTGAATGAAACGATAATAACACTGCTGAACTAAATATATGTTTGTCACCGCATTCTTCTTTCATCCTCATTGGCCACTTCATATTTGGGTTTACCACAAAAGCCATGTGTATTGTTTTTCAACAGCTTGTGTTATGATTGGTTAATTAGAAAGTTTCAAGTTTATGCATTCGTTCGGTTTTATGTAAATTCATGATAAAAGATGTCTCCGGCAAATCACAACATTATTACCTTATAATCATGTTAGAAAAATAATTATCAAGCACGAATCACATGGTTTTATTTAAAACAAACTCATATTGACCATAAAAACGAATAAAAACAACCGGCTCTCAACACGCGATATTCAAAATTCCTGCGCCGAAATTGTTTAGTTCAATGACGTCATGATTATTTGTGCTCAGTAGTTGTCAGCCTTCATTGTATTACTGGGAGGTCATTGCACTGGAGAATTTCGGCGCCCGGGAATTTTGAATATCGCGTGTTGAAAGACGGCTGTATTAATTCATTTTTATGGTCAGTATGAGTTTGTTTCAAATAAAACCACGTGATTCGTGCTTGATAATTAATTTTAAAACATATAAGGCATAATGTTGTGATTGCCGGAGACATCCTTTAATAAATATTCACTGGATTCTGCTGGATCATCAAAGGCGTGTCTTATTTATTGCAACACGAGCATTGTATTAGTAAAATTGATCATCCATAAGACTCCGTGTACATAGGTGGTCTGACATGATAACTCTATAAAGAAAGGTGGTTCAATATGTACATATGATGTTTTCTATTTTACCACCAAAACAATCTGACTCCAAGGTTTGAGGTGTCCTTTCTTTAGACGCCAAAAAACTTGTAGGTGACAGGACTTTATAGGGACATAAATAAATAAATAAACAAGTGGCGCATTGAATTCTAAAAGTATTTATCTATGAACCCATCTACACAATGCATATTGTTCCAAGGCCCTTTTTCTTTTCAATCACATGTTCGTATTCTTTTAGTTATTCGTAAAACTTTGTCTTGAATCTCATACATAAGATATACTTGCGTCTGTTTGTCTTGAATTCAATTATATATCAACTTGCGAGCCACAGACGACTACATCATGATTTATTCATGGTAAGTCTTTTTCTACCTCTGGTAGATGCTAACTTTTGACTCTGGGATCCACGTAAGTTCACCGTAGCCAAAACAATAATACCACATAATGAACGTAATTGCTAATCCAACATAATGTCTCGGAAATCCTCTTCTTCCCCTCGTAATTAGTTGCTCGTGAAACACACGCCAATATGCAACAAATAACATGCACACAGGTATACTTCCATCAAGCAAGTATTGAATAGAATTTCATTAAGATAATCATCTTCAGTAATTGAATTTGACTCGCCTAAACAACTGCAGCAAGAAACCCCCAGTGACATCAGATCAATCAAGAAAGTACTGTTTATGTCCGTAGCCCATTGCTGCTGCCGTTGTATCGCCACATACGGCATGTTTGGCGAATTCAACTCAATGGAAATTAACAGTATGTTGTACCCCATGGAATTCAGCCAATAATACTAATCCGTTCACATTAAGAGAAAACATGGATGAATACTGGAGCAAGCTGACGCGGAAATCGGAATTTGGATCATGTATTAAAATTTAATGGGTTGCTTTTAATTTTAATTTCTTTTGTGTAAAATAAATCACCACACTGAATCGATATATCATACCTGATAAGTATATTGCAGAAACATATTTGTTTTCTATAATATGTATTTATTATGTGTGTTGTGTTACAGACACCAAACACCCACAACACGACATACCAGTCAAAATATTATAAGCTCTGTAAATAAGAGAGTACCTGGTATCGTAAACATCACATATTCCTACACAATGCGTATACATGGTGTGCCAGGTAACAGGAAGAGTGCCTTGTAATCAAACTTGTGTGCCTTTGGGCAGGAGAGCAACAGAATGTATGTGTATAAACGTACCTAAGATCACTACACACAGTGCAAATACCAAATAGTTATACATGGTACATGGTATACCTGGTGACAGAAACACTACCTTTTAATCAAAGTAAATTATTAAAGTGTGCACTTTTGAGCAAGAGAGCAAGAGAGCAAGAGAGCAAGAGAATGTATGTGTACGTACGCACCCCAAGACCACTACACACAGTGTGCCTCGTAACAGAATGATTACCTTGTAATCAAACTTGTGTGCTTTTGAGCAGGAGCGCAAGAGAATGTATGTGTATGGACGCACCCAAGACCACTACATTAGCATGTGTAGTAATACCGTAGAAATCCATCTATAAGCACAAGCCTCTAAGTGTGTGTTATTTGCCAAAGAGAGGAATAATAATAATAAATAATACACAGACTTCGAGAGGGCTTTTTAAATGAAGAAACTACGGAAAAGGAAAAAAGGAGTTTTCAGGTTCTTCTTGAACGTTTGGACATTGGCAGAGTCACGAATGTGGGAAGGCAAGCCATTCCATAAAACAGGGGCAATGATGGACAATTCTCTGTCACCACCCAAGTTGTGGGATCTCGGAATGGAAAGGCAAGTGGCAGTAGTAATGCGCAATGAGTACCCAGAATGACGGAAGATGGAGGACAGGTATTCAGGTGTATGAAGCAAGAACCCTATAAACATGGACGAGAGTGATGAACTGGACAAGTTTAGCAACAGGAAGCCAGTGTAGACTATGAAGCAAAGGAGAAGTATGAGTACATTTTGGCTCTCTGAAGATGAGTCTGGCGCACTTGTACTGGAGAAGCTGCAGACGGGTGAGGTTTTTCTGGGAGATGACATTAAGTAAGGAGCAGTAATCAATCTTGGACAGGACGAGAGTCCTAACCGCATTGGTACACGCATGAGGAACCGCATAATCCTCCAGATGTTGCCAATCTGGACAATATGCGCAATATAACTGGACTTCTTCATGTCATGGTTAAAAACGACCCCTAAAGTCTTTATGGATGAGGATACAGAGATCTCCAGCCCATCCAAATAAATGGTGAGATGTTTATTAATGTAATGATTATCAGAAGAGCCAGCAAACAACTCATATGGGGCTTAACCTTGTGACTGGTAAGCCAAGCTTGTAGCTCACGGATACAGTTGGAAAGGGGATGGGATTTCCCAGCCAAATAAATAGAGTGTACATTTGGGAATTGGGATTTTACAAATCCATTTACACCAAAAAGTTATCGGAGTTCCCAATTTTTTAGCATCGGGACGGGAAATGGGATGTTCTTTTAACATTTCCTGAAGGGAATTCCCAAGCAATATTGAGCGGGAAAGCTGTGGGAAATCCCAACGTCATCTTTGAGTTTTAACAAATAGGCTAATATTTTCTCAGCTAAAATAGCTTTCTTATTAGCTTTGATTTTGTAATAACATAGCAATTACTCTTCAGTAGGTCATTATGTCCCGAATGGAACTATATTATATTATAATACCAGCAGTTGCTGTGGCTTACATGACAGTTGTCTTTGCATTAACCCTTTATAACAAAAAGTCCCAGTTATGTTAAAGAAACAGAGTAGACCAGAATTGTTTAAAAATTTATCGGAACTCGATGTTACACAAGCCTTAGTAAGAAATACGACAGGTGGTACGTGGCGATATAGCAGCTTGCTCCTCGTTGCCTATGAACACCTCTTGATTCACTAGCCTAGAGCACGGCATATGTGTGACAATGCTGAATCTCATCCTCACAAACTTTTATTAATTTGCTTTACGCTTACGGCTTTCCCCGATAATCTGCATTGGTAATTATATTTTAATTTCCAGTTTTTAGCATCCACAGGAAATCATTGTAAAACTCTTCGATTACACACGCGCTCTTCTGATGATGAAGAGTTCGTACAGGGGCATAATTCAAGTAGTTTAAACCCTGCTGGCAAATAAGCCTATAGCTTCGATTTTCCTTTATTTTTCAGGGCAGTGTTAGCTAGTAATGATCATCTCTTAGCAGGACTAGTTGGATAAGCATGATGAGCTAGTAGATAAAAATGGATTCTCTTAACCGAATTATTTATTGCAATGTTATTATCGCACTTAACTTTGCAAAAACGTAAAAGCAATTTATTTCTACATTATCTTCAATAGACGTGACGTCTGAGCATTTTAGATTGCAAGTAAGAAATGGGATAGAGAGAGAGAGGAGAGGGAGGGAAAATATTAGCTTCCAACTATAACACAACGTTATTTTGCATATTTATGTGTATTTATATCAATATAGTATCGAGCAATCACAGTTATATTATTATTATCATGTATCTTTGTCGTTTAATCTTAACATTATAACCCTCAGGTTGTCAAAATACATCCGGTATACTAATACGCTTTACATCCAAATAACTCTAGCTAATCGTAGATCATTTGCGCTCATTTAAGTGAAATAAATGGTGACCTACCACCTAACCAGGGGCTAAAATCGACAATCAAGCATCGAGTGCAGGGGGGTTGGTGAGGTCAATTATGTAATTCTAGAATAAAACGTTACATGGGAATGTTTGTACAATGCCTCAGTAGTTGTGGTAGTATGATTACAATTATCTTTTTGGATTATAAAAGTTTGGTTTTTTTTAGTAAATACATTTTCAAATGATGCAATAGTTTTAATTGTTTTCCTTGACAAGGCAAATTAGCTAATACATTTGATTTCCGATATAAGTTTCACGAAAGGAATTTTACCACTGCGTTTGAATTTAATTGATTTAATTGATTGTTTTAGCCAATTAAGAGCTTATAGCTCTGCATCAAGAATGCATTATTGTAATACCCACTTCAAGTAGCAAACTTGTCATAGACCTTAAAAACAAACAAACCACGAAATCCTCAACACATCAAATCAACATTAAGTTAAGTTGTATGAGCATACTGAGCAACAAATAATTTGCCAGGGTCATAAAGTACACAGGTTTGTATTGAAAATTTTCTCATCCATTTAACAATGTAATTTTAAAATATTACAACAGACAAGTAAGCCGTCATCTCATCATGATGCAAAGTTAAAGGAAACAACAGCTGCGACTCATCTAAACATCGATGAACATAATGATTAAATTAACTTACTAAATTAAATATAATTGGACATAGGGACTCCAAGTAATGCACCAATGTTATGATGTGATCATACACGCGTACATGGCATCAACACGAGCGTACAGATGTTTTAATCTACTAAAACAAAGATTAATTGGCGTCTTCTTAACTTGCAGGGTACTTTTCAAAGATTTTTTTTTCAATGCTTGAATTTATGATTGTAGTTTTTATCGGCTACTGTGTCATGCACAGAACTCCTTGAAAATGATATAGGACTATGTGTGTACTGATGAGAAAACCTTACTTGCCAAGTTTTATTTTTTTCCAAAAAAGCGTTTTTGACTTATGCAATTTTTTGTCATCTCAGAAGAATTACTACAGGGAAGGGTTTTTGGCACTTTGCCAATTTCTCAAAATAGCTACATTTTTGAAAACAAAGATTTTATTAAAACTGATTTTACTGATTTTTATAGCAGTTGTATATAAAAGTTTTAAGTTTCATTTTGTTGCCAATATATCACAGAATAATAAAACCAAGTTTATTTTCTAACTTAGTGTTACTTAAGTATATATTTAAAAGGAATGTGGTACTTTTTTATTTTTTCTAGAAACACTAAATTACCTAAATTCTAGGATTGTTTTTGCCCACTTAGGAAGGTGCTATGGTTACCATATCAAAAGAAATTTAACCTTAGGTAGCAAAGTTCAGCTGACCGCCGTTCTGCTCTACCCAGACACAATGATTGCTTTATTTGACATATTACCTGTATCCAGCCACTAGAATTGACTTATAACATCTACAATACAGATTATACTATAGAGATATCAAAGGTGTTTACATATTTACGCTTTTAAATTATTCTGTGTTGATGTACAAAATGCTGCTACAAAATCAAAAGAATATGCGTGACATTGTGACGGGAGACAATGAACATTAATATTGCAAAGTCCAAAAGCGACCATTTGTCAATTTCATTTACAAAAATTTATTGACATTTTATTTGTAATTAAAATTGATATATGAGCTCTGATACGTTTTGCAACTAAACTTCTCCTTTGCGGACCTTACATATGAGGATACTGGAATCACAAGATATGAAATGAACAGAAAAAACATTGACCCTTTGGACAATCATACTGTCCAACCTTAGAAAAATGGACGGAGTGATACAGTTATGTGGACTTACAGACACTGCTTACAGACACTGGCAATTCGCCGTAGAAGTGACGCAATAAGAGGATTAACTACCATAGCAATAGATGAATACAACTTTTGAATATATCGCCCTGCACTACTACAAGCAGGTTGCATTCATCACCTGTGTATGTCTGCAATCATAGCTTGAATACAATACCGATTTTTTTCAAAGACACTAAGCTTGCAGGTGCGAGTTATCAGCATAATATGAATAGTCATATAAAAATTACGATCCAGATCTTTATCCCTGTTCTGTGACATCTATGGTTCATATGTACCGTGTGAACGTTATAGTGCAGGGTGATATATTAAAAACTGTATTAATCTATTGCTATGGTAGTTAATACTTTTATTACGTCACTTCTACGGCGAATACGACTTTTACCATTAAAAATATCATGAGCAATGAACATGATATCATTAACATTATTATCACTGCATTTACTTGATAAAAAAATCGGGAATGGGGAAGAATAATTAATAATTTATTGTCCCAGCACATAAATAACTTCACGATAAATTTACTATTAATTCCAATCATGAAATTCCTTTGCAAATGAACAGATAATAAATGTTAAAATAACAAAGCCAGTAGATGTATTTCTGCGATTCAGCAAAAAATAAATGACATATTATATATTAATGCGGTGTTTTTGAAATGATTACTTTGTGATGAAATATTTACGCACTAATCCATTAGCCATCTATCATCGGGTAGTTTGTGACTTCGTTTTTTAACGAGTTTTCTGGGTATTTAGGACATCTAAGAGTATAAATGAAACCAAGGGCTTGTCTTATTCGTGTACCGTATTAATATGTCCCAAGGATGGCTTTCAGACTGTAGTGTTTGACCATCTAGTTTACAATCTGGGGCTAATTTCTGAAAAATGAGTCTAAGTCATTCGATCTATTGTAAATTTAAACAAACAAGGTTTTGTAATTAAAAAAGTATTTTATCTGTGTGAATACATAGGGGATTTGCCATTTGGTCTAATACCATTTCGTCTAATATCCATTTCGTCTACATCCATTTCGTCTAAACCCATTAGGTCTATATCCACTACGTCCAATAATCATTTGGTCTTATAACCATTTGGTCCGATAACCATTTGGTCCGATAACCATTTAGTCTAATAGCCATTAAGTCTAAAACCATTTAGTCTAACAACCATTTAGTCTAATACCCATTTGGTCTATAACCAATAGGTCTAATAGCCAATTGGTCTAATACCCATTTGGTCTACAAACCATTTTAGTCTTACAAGCATTTAGTTTATTAATAAATAGACGAAATTGTATTAGACTAACTGGTTATTAGACCATACGAGTATTAGACCTAACGGTTATTAGACCAAACGGTTATTAGACTAAACGGTTATTGAAGAAATATTAGACCAAATGGTTATTAGACTATATGGTTAGTAGACATACCGGTTATTAGACCAAACAATATTAGACTAAATAGACATTAGACTATATGATTATTAGACTAAGTGGCAATTAGCCTTTCTGGTAATAGACCAATTGAATATAGACTAAACGGGAATTAGACGAAATGGTATTAGACCAAATGGCAATAGACCGATGGGTGGGGGTGTGTAGTGATTGTAGGTGAGAGTGGGACGGGATATGGGAGATAGGCGAATTTATTTGTCTGTTGAATATGCATGATGTGTGTGCATGGGATTGATATTTTCACGCATATATCTGCAAATCCGCTTACTAAATATGTATAGAATAATCCAAATCACCTTAACTATCTATATTAAAATATATCATCTGAGGTATTATCTTGCGTATCAGGTTATTTTATTTTTCAAAGTAGAGCAAACGTGAATGATTGATCGGTTATTTTATTACGGATCATCCGCCTTACTATAATAATAGGTTTGTGAGTACACACTAGGCTGGTAATGGTTTAAGCTAATGCGGAGGTAAGGTAAAGGTAAAGTCATGTCGGAGCAATGCTCACAGGCCGTAAAGCTCTTTTTCCTTGACGTTTGGGTGAGACGCCCCTGAATTAAGTTGTTGGCGAGAGGTTTGACATACCTCCCACACATGGAGTCTTTCTCATCACTATAATTATAATTATACACCTGGGTGGAGCGAGACAAAAGAGGTTAAGAGTGTTGTCTAAGTGTACAACACGATAGCATCACCCCGGGGTTCGAACTCACAACCCTTTGATTATGAGTCAGAACCTGGATCGCTGCGCCACTGTACCCTCTATGGGATATTTATGGGCAACATTACGATTTAAACTACATTTATTCCAAAAGTATAGTTTATGCTATATTATGGTCTCAAGTTGAGTGCCCTCAGTGCCTTTACTTGGGCATGTAATTACAATAAGAAGAACACTTTATGATGTTCAATGTTTTTCCACGTCTTTCTTCGTCCACGGCGAATTATTGAGAGTTGTGTCCAGGTGGAGGAGTCTTGTGACAGAACAGATAATTGAAGAATGGAATATTACACAACTTCAGGCTTGATTTCTGCATAAAATCAAAGCATAAGTACACATTTCATGGTGTTGTATATCATCATAGTCAACTATTATAATATGAGAAATGTTTATAATTGCAATTGAATTGATTTTTGGTCTAGATGTTGGGAGGAGATAGTGGATACTTGGGATCCAGAGATGTGTTGTAAACCTATAATATGGTTTGTGTGCAATGTGTCCTATATGAACGTGAGGGAATTTGGGGACACCCTGTACTTTTGGATCCAATAATATTGGCTAGTCTCTACGTCTTTGAAATGGAGTTCAGGTATTAGCGTTACAAAATTGCATGCTTCAGTTGACTATTTTGATAAAGCTTACTTGAAACAAGCCCTCCGAATCACCTTTAAGTAGTGACGCAGACGGTATTGAAAATACGTAAAACAAAAGAGGTGTGTCCATGTAGTAATTATTTTTAAGTATTTGCTCCAATTCCATCACATTATGATTATTTTAGTCTATCGTATACACATTACAAGTGGCACAGTTTTGACATAAGACCCAATAATGTGTGAAATGGATAATGGTGTGCAACGTTTGCTTGAGATTAAAAGAAAAACAAAATACCAAGTAGTCTAAGTAGACAAAAGAAGTGATCGTATTCGTATGTGGTCTGTTTTGAAGAAGAAGAAGATGATGACGACGACGACGACGACGAAGACGACGACGATGATGATGATGATGATGATGATAATGATAATGATAATGATCAATAATGGTAATAACAAGAATAAAAATGATATCATTTCTATCATTTAGGGTTTTCTTCCAAATTGTATATAATTTGATGTTGCTTAATAATAACTAAGAATGAACCTGTAATGATATTTTAATTACTGAGCCAATAAACATAATCTTTTCATGATTAAAATAATCAAAATTGTAAGCTCTTGTAACATAAATGTCTAATTCTAGGTTATTTTCAATTGAAAATCTGAACACAGCTCAAAATGATGCAAAATATATCGAATCTCTGCCGTTTGTTGTTACACATAATATATCATGAATTCAGATGGCTGTTAAATTTCCTCAAGACTAAGATTCACCGCCGCATTTTATCTCAAATTCGACTATTTTATGCAAAAATATTAACAATATTAAGGGTCTTGTTTCTTCGTAAATAACCCTGTTGTTGATCTACTCGAGGGTATTTTCTGTAATATCACCAGGAAGCCGCGAATTCTTGGCTAAATTATAGCACATAGAAGAGACTGTTCTATTTCCGCTACGTGTGGCATTCCAATAGGAGTTATAGCTTTGGGTATTTAGTGCTGTAACGTGTTGCCTAGCAAAAACATTGGGAGTGACACACATTCCCATGTGTTATTAGCAATGGAAATTTGGCACAATTGCTATCCTGAAGCGCAACTACTTATATACAGAGCTAGAGATAATTCAAACCCAGCATGCTTTGCGCGAATATCATGCACCAGGTTGAAGCCATGGTTGAGGCACATCAACTTTTTAACAGTAACAGTAATGGTTGTGTCGGCCACTAACTAAATACAGTTGCATTGAAATAATTAAACATGGTACAAACAAGCGTCACCTATTATCTGATCTGTGCACCGTTATCAGGTTTACTGAAAATTATTCCTAGTTTTAAGGGTGTTGAAGGAGGATGGTTCGAATTCACAATCACATACTACTAGTATTTCAATCTTTGGCGAATGACCTTGACTCTTACTCCCCATCTATGCAGTTCCATGCATACTTTTCAATCCAATCTTACAGCGCCAAAAATGTGCATTTGAAGGCCCATAGAATACTGCCTGAATAATAATTGGGTTAACCCAATTGTGATACATTTCTGCCTTAAAAATCTCCTTAAAGGTCATTGAAAAACCCCGGTCTTTTCTACTGACCCCAGCATATGTATTTTAATGGCAAATTAGTCGGGATGAGGTAAGTGATTGGTCCATCCTCATTTAGCTTGAAACTCTGAATAAAGAATTGGCCGACTGTTTATAAATACGAAGACAAAACATTTCAAAATTGGGTGGTGCTGTCAACATTCGAGCCTTTTCCATTGTATGTTTATTTGTTTGTTTGTTTGTTTGTTTGTTTGTTTATTTATAGTCTTGGTAACGAGGGACAAGCCTACTCATGAAGAAGGCATGAAAGTCGAGGAATTGAGTATAGCAAATGAACGGTTTATATGCAAAACACTGTGTATGCAAACCGGATAAATAATATCGCAGTGCAAAGAACTTTGGGACATGAATCGCTCTCACCTTGCCATATACACCTAAGGAATTTCTTTGAGATTGAAATATAGACGTTATTGCCCAAATGTTCAGATACCAGGTGCTAATACTGCTGTTTTTTGTTAAAAGGTAAAAATGGCTTCAAATATATTTGGGCCTTGTGAAAAGGAAACGTTCAATTAAAGACTAATTTCCTTAGAGGAATGCCAATAAACAAAACCACATCTTATAAGTATAATCGTATTTTTAAATCGAAAAAACGAATTTGCTTTTAGACATGAATTAATTTCATACTCAAGTTACTTTCATTCAATGTGTTCATTTAAGAGTGTACTACACCCCTTGATAAATTGTAACTATTTTTGCATTTTCTCAAAAAATAATAACACACTGGTAACAAAAGTTATTTATATTATTGGGGCAAGGAAATCCAATTACTACACTGAAATTTCAGTGACTCAAGCCAAGCGGTTCAGTATATATGATCGGAAATGAGGTACATCCTAGCGGTACCTTATTTCTTATCATAAATAACGAACCACTAGTCTTGGGTCACTGAAATTCCAGTGTAGTAATTGAATTACTTGCCCCTATAATATACCTAACTTTTGTTACCACTGTGTTATTAGTTTTTGAGAAAAATGCAAAAATAGACACAAATTTATCGAGGGGTGTAGTACCCCCTTAACAGGTTAATAATAAAATGGTTGAATACAAAACACACCAAGTGAAATTTTCTGGAATGCATTTTGTAATGATAATAGTAAGCAAAATATAGAATTGAGTTTCCACTTTTAAAATCAAGATTTAACCACCGCGTAATTGAGCGTGTTAGGAAATATTTGAGTCCTCACTAGGTTTCTGAAGTATGCAGGGTGGGAGTGGGTGTGGGTGTGGGTGTGGGGTGTGGTGGTGGTGGTGGTGGGAGTAGTTGCGTGTGGGGGAGCGTATTGTAGATAAAACTTAAACTTATTACACAGTCGACATGGTCGAGGCGAAAGCTGTTTCAATATTTTGTGTCTAGAGAAAGATGAGCATACTAAATGTGCAGCAATGCACGCCTCCTGCCACGGGCTACTATAGATTGGACATGGACTTTCAATTATGATGCATCTTTCAAAAAATGGCTAATAGCTCTTTGGTGTTTGGATGCAATATAGCCCTCGAGGATGCTTTATTTATTTGTTATGTACCTATTGGTAGCGTCTTTTAATTTCAATATTTTGTAAGCATTTCGACAACACCTCTTGTGTTCAGTGTGCAATTTGTTTTATTATCAAATTAATTTATAATCATACCATAATGTTTATTATTCATAATAGACATAGAAAAAAACACTTATGACTTACAGTCAGTAAAATTCGTCAAATAATACACGATGAAACTAAAATTATATCATGATCGTATGATTTATCATAATGAACAAAATTCAAACCATATGGTCCGGTCAAGTGTACGTCTTTTCAACCACCAATCCCCATATTGGCTCATATGGTTATTACTCGTAGAGACGATACGGTTTTGAAAATATTATTTTGACAAATTGCGTCTGAGTAGCTAGAGCCAAAAACACTTATCGTCCTCTATTCCTATGAGAACACTTATGAACCCCCAACGAGTCGTTAGTTAGACATACAATATTGTAATAGGAAAATGTAATGGGAAACAGGAGGGTGAAGGAGAGAGAATAAATCATATGTGACCTGATCAAGAAGAAATGAAGACAATGTCGCCGGTGTTGGTTTTTAGATATGAGGTGATTTATCAGTCAACTTCTTATGTCCTTCATTGTTCAAATACCCGATGCTTTCAACTATAATCATTGATAATTAAGCTCTCTTATGTCACATTTCGATAGCAATTAAATCAAATTATAACTATTAAAGATTTCTTGATCATAATGCAAACATTTGGAATTTGAATTTTGGCGACATTATCCTTATTTTGCCTGGTCTGGTCACATTATAAAAAGTGGTAATGTGAAATGTGTTTTGGTAATAAGATCAACAGAACGACATTTTGTACATGCATTGTATTTATAATTCAAAGTACAATATGCTCGTGTGCATACAATACCAGGAATTTCCCGCTTTTGATTAAAGAACCGGTCGGATTTCGCTGAGACGACGCATCTAAAACCTTGTTTTAATAAAAAAATATGTGTTCAAACCTGATGGCAATGCACGTTTTCCCGACCCATCGTCATCGCGCAAAAATATTATCTAACTTGATAAAAATGCAAAACTATTTACTTTTCAATGGTCAAACACCCCTCTCCTGCCCACACCCCCCAAAAATAAAAATAAAACATCAACAAACAAACAAACACAGACAACAATAAAAACTGCAGCAAGATTATGATACACAAACAAGGACATACAACCAAAGACATAATTACGGAAAGGTGACCGTATTATCGATTTAATAGCAACATTTGTTAAGTTTTATCTGTCACCACATGTCCATTTATGTCATTTCATATTAAATTGAACATTAGTGGATAAAGTATTTCTTTTCATATATCTCAGTCGTTGACGAATACATTTATCTTTGTAAGTAAGGGGGTGAATTGGAATGGATTTTACTGAAAGCCCTACTAAACTTTATACCTTTTATATATCGCATACAGACTATATAATCACAATCTTACGCTCATATGTGTGGCACAGATTACCAATGACAATGATAAATGCAATAAGTTATCCATGACTAGGCGAAATCACTTTTAACATTGTTGCCCTCCCAAGTAAGACCGTGATATCTGCTTTGTTCATTACCAGTAGATACTACCCTCTGCTTTGGCAGCAGAATATTTCATCTATTTACCTCCCAGATAAAAAGGCAGTAATCTGCACTGCTCATTGTGACTTTGTGAGCAGACTGATTCAAAAAACACCTGCTTCCAAGTAATAAGGTAGCATCTCATTTGTAAGTTATTTTCAGATGCTGCCCTTTGATTTGGTGCGGGAGATTTACATCTATGGATGATAATTGAACATCTTGAACATATGATCACCTTCAATACCCTTGAGAAATGAGCGCTATCACGGCATGTTGATTAGAATTTTGGTTCGTCGTTGTGTTTTAGTGATTATCAAGTGCCGAGGGATGAATTGAGAGATGTGCTAAAGTGTCCTTAACCTCACACTAATACAAAATGCTTAATAACATATACAAACATGTATGATGAAGTTATTGAGTTTTACTAAATTATGTCTGAACTTATTTACATAAACATAGAAAAGCTACACACACTTTATGTATAGATTTGTTTATGTATGGTTGTCAATTGCACATACATGTAGATGTAATATGTTCAGTATGCATACAGTACTTGAAGATTGAATGAAAACGCTTAGTGCTTTAATAGCCAATGTTTAAAAGAGCAAAATGATTCGTGTTAAGAATCGAAATAAGATGTGCTTTCTTATAACTAGCCACGCTCAAGCCTTTATTTAGATATATGAATTACACACATACGTACTTGTAATTAGTCTATACAACACTGGCAAGCGAGCTCTTTTCGATGAATCCGAGGCTCTACGTGTTTAAGTGAAACCACATGGTTGGCACTGACAAGTGACAACGACTATGTTCCGTCCCAATTTAAGAAAATAACAAAGCTAAATTTCAAGAAGGGCTCTATTTCATCAGCTGATCAATATGGCGTCAACACCAACACAACTATACCTTAACACAAACCCTTAGAGGTGTATATTTGTGCATCATTTTCTGACAGCTATACAGACATAGGACCTTACATATGAGAATTTGTCGTTTTCTCTCAATCAAATGACATGTCAAACCTCATACTTCATACATTTGTAACATTAATTCACTTTGTATTTTGTCTCGTGAATTGAGAGTGTTTTGCTCGCAGCGTTCCTGGGCCATTTTAGATACCTAGAAGCAAGATACATGTTCATTGCAAAAATCAATTTCAATTCATTCATTCCATTCAGGGCGTGTTATCCACCTTGCATACAATACCATCTACATAATTCATATAGCATCACAACATTGTACAGAGTTGTACGTTTTATTATTATACCAATCACTACACAAAGCAAGAATCCCGTTTGTAAAAATAAATGTATCATATACAATTCTGTTATAATTGCTGTCCACCCAGATAATTATATGACTTGGTTGGTATCGAATCAGCTTTTTAAAAAACAGCTAAATCAACGCTAGGTATTTTGTACGAATTTATGTGGACATTGTCTGTAGTAAATGTTCTTATAACATTATATCAAAATTAATGTCAGCTTTTCGTTCTATTCATACAGTTGTATTGGCTTTGTCATTTATTTCTTAAACAGGTCAGGGAATTGAATAAAGAATGAACAGTATTCCATGAACATATTTACTGATAAGGATATGTATAGTGTGATGTGCCCTGAGTAGTTTAATTTGATCATTTATGTTTGTTTACAATAAAAGCTATTTCATGAAAGTACGGAATCCCTTTTGTCATGTATTCACAATAAATAAAGTCGGGATTATATATGGGTTGTAAGTGTTGTAATGTGAAAGGTTAATGTTTATTAGGCTTGGGAATTTCCAGATTACATCAACATGTTGTGAAAGTGTGAATGAAATAATGTGCTGTTAATATAATGGGACATTTTGGTGTTTAGTATAAGAAAATGTAAACATTTTGTTTGTGGGCTATTAATGTGCTTAATACAGTCCATATGCCTCCAAACAAAGGTACTCGCGAACCAGACATATTATTATGTAGTCAATGTGCTACTATCCAGTATTTAATGACGGAGAAGATCTAGAATACGTCAAAGTGCGTACCTCTCATTCTTCTGTCGACCTGCTGAAGTCTGGTTTATAAAACAACACATATGTCAATGTAAGTGGAAATAGGGAAAAGCAAGTCAGGCCTGTTTTCCATTAGAAATTGTGTAAAAGGTGAAAAGGGCATCGTTTTGGAGATTGTCACCTGTGCGAGGATTTTATACGCAAAAGAAATAAAAGTCTTCAGTGGACTTCGTTGAAATTTGATTTTTGCAGGACAAGTGAATCAGGATTATTCATCACTGGAGTGCGACAGAACTTTGTAATCAACAAGAAGACTGCCGGATAAGTAATATTCCTAATCTATGTATTCGATTGGTTATAAAGTGCATGTATTTTATGTTTATGTATCAGATCAATACAAATTATATCATACTTTTCAGTAAAGATTCAGATAATGTTAACTTAACTTTGTTGTACATTCTGAAGTGAATTTGAGTAAAAGGTGGTTTTGGTTTGTAACGACTCGTAACAATATTCATGTGGGGGCGTTTCTTCATTTTTGATCATCTAATATTCTTAGCCCTTATTTAATTGTGCTTTGTTCGCTTGCTTGTTTTATCGCTACAGTATTTTTTAATAACTATTTCGATTATAAAAGGTACAATAATTTTCAGTCTCTTAGGCTTTCGTTGTGTTATTGATAGAAAATAAGAATTAATTTGAAGAATACATTTCTGTTGTAGCAAGCCACATTCGTATCGTCGCTTATGGGCAAAAATGTTATTAGCTTATTTTGCTCTAATTTCTTTCGAAAACATTGCATTGATAACGCAGACAAATGAAATCAACAGTACCACCAGACTATCACAATGTTCATGTTGTTTTTCCCTTTTCATGTTTAATTTAATAACTCAAATATACTTATTAAAGAAGACTATGTATTGTACAAATTATAACAGCATGTAGCAGGTTTAAGAGCTACACATAAGATATACTATACAATATATATAGAAGGAAACATTAGCATTCTTTGTAATTGCCCATTATAAACCATTTTGGATGACCCTAGCCTATAAGCGACTATGTTTATCATAAGTGAGAGCCTTTATAATACGTAGCAATTAGGTATTTTATACCGCCAAATGGTTCAAGTAAGCGTATCGATGCTGAGAATTACCAAACCACTGTGTTATTATTATGAAGTTCATCGCTACCATTAAAAATCGAACCGGTCTCCATGCCAGTCCATATAAATCAAAATTGTGACTGAAGAGCTAATATCATCGTAGTGAAAATTGTTAAGAAAAGAAACAGCTATTTTGATCGTAGGCTACAATTTTATTACTATTATTCTATCCTGATCCTGAGATTCTTATTTCAAGACTTTTAAGCGACTTGATCACGTGACTATTCCAGACACGTTTCAAGACAGCATCAGATACAAATGGTTCTTTTATTGCACGACTGAACTATTTGAACAACTATGTTATATAGCTGCCTCAAGATGGCGTCTAGAATTCTATCAAAACTAATGTCACTTTTAGGGCTTTACTTCCAAAGTGACGGTAACAATAACAATACTGGGACACAACATGGACAATAGAAGAACAAGTTAGAATCAATGAAATCTTTCTTGAAGATGGTTACATTCTAAAGAGGATGAATTAAGGCATGGGTTCGTTAAAGTAGCGTTCTCCGAAAAGTTTTTCGATAAATTCATTAATTTCTCAAAAAGTAAAAATCTCAGTTTAATAAATAACGGTTAAAATGAAAGCCATTATTGGGGGCCTAATTATCGTATCATTATAATAGGTCTGGCACCAATGCAAGCATTTGTTTCGGTGTCCTAAATTCATAGTAAAATAAGGTGACGCTATTTTTTACAAATCGCCTGGAATTGCATATTTAGGTTTCAGCGATTGCTGAAAAAAGTGGGGTATGCTTATGAAAAGCGTTTCCGCTTGGAATGTAGATAGTTATTGTTGCTATTACTGTTCGCGATTTTAATTTATGCACTCTTTAGCCGACAATTTTCAATGCATTTTACACACTCAAAATGTCGCTCGCGTAAATACTGATATTTTAAACAGTATCCGTTTTTTTTAAACAAAACAACTGTCCACATTAGTTCCCAAGACTTTGATGATAACATAGATACCAAATCAGACTGCATGTGACGAACAGATTTTAAACTAGAATTGACAGAACCAGCGTAGGCCCTATGAAAATGCTGTTTCGTAATAAATCGCGTTGTGATAAAAAGAGGGAATTTTAGACATCCTTTTGGCTGTTTTTTATACCAAGGAAATGAGTGACCTACACCAAACTTCTCATGTAGCCTTGACTTAATGTCCGTGGCTGTTTGATATTATTGAATTTAGACGATTTTAACTATTGACTTACATTTAACCCGATGTTTGGCCAGAGAATGTTGTATTATATTCCAAAGATGGCGACAGCTACAGACTCACTTTAAACTAGAAAAAGGACACGTTTCTGCTCAGATGTTTCAGAGTTTGAGACCCTATATTCACGGTTTTCCTACTAGCATTCAAACCTATGACAAATTTGGCTGGTTTGCGATATGCGATTTTTCATCCTGATGTGGTAGTGATGTCAGTACAGTGAGCATTTAATTGGGCACAGCCAAATAATTACTAGCGTTCGGTCAAAGCGCTGCAGCGCGCTGGTGTACACATGCACACGCTTACGACGCCACATAGATGCGCGAGCGAAACAGCTGCTTCAACGCGCTGACGTTGACTGCCATAAGGGTGAAAAATGGTAGGCCTACATGTATGACTATAAAACCTCAAACTCGCCCCTCTATAAAGGTTGGCAAATGAAGGAGGCGGCAGTTTAGTGATGTCTATGGAATATGCGAGTGCAAGCGCCGCCCTAACCGTGGAAGGTTTCCGCATACCGAATATAGGTTTATATCATGGCCTCTAGGCCTCATGGTTTATTTTTCGAAAAGAAAGCATAATCAATTGAGAAGGGAATGGATATTGCCATAATAATATCAAAGTTAATACTTGTCGTCCATAACAAGAAGGAATGCAGCACGATTGTATAATATCCAGCTTTGGTATTTCATTTTCACTAAACATGAAGCTTTATCTTTACTAGATTTATGAAATGAACGTTTGCAGACCAGGCCTTCTACATGTAGTGAGCATCACATTAGATTGTGTTTAAAAGAAATATTTATAAAATAAATAAATAACATTAATCCATATAAGATTTATATAGCGCACCAGAGGATACAAAGCGCTGTAATTTTGCTGCTACTATAGTGAATTATCAGAATCAGATATCATCACCTATGCCGATTGTAGCCGATTAGATTGTAACATCCACTTATTATCTCAGCAGTTCTCCAAAGTCCATTGGATGAAGAAAGATGTGAGCGTTATGAATTAATAAGTGTCGCCTCCTAGAAATATCCTAGATAACCAGCTTGGATGATAAAATATTATCTAGAACCATGCATCTGTTTTTCAAGGTCTCCCTTTCATCTTTCTGACCTCAAAGAAAGGATTAAAATTATTCAATAGAGTCCATGACCTGATGCAACGCATTATTAATGAGTAGCTATTAGGGACAGTCATGCTGTTATGGTTGAGCGAGCAACGTATGACCACTACACAGGTCAATGGCCTGATTGCGATCTGGCGGGTTTTTTTAAAGCACGGTCCCTGAATTACGTTGTACCATGAGGGACATGCAAACTTAAAATAATTTTTCACAAACTCAAATATTTTTTTACAAACTGAAATGATTTTCTACAACTCAAATAGTTTTTTTACAAACTCTAATATTTTTTTTACAATCTCAAATAACTTTCTACAAACTCAAATAATCTTTTACAAACTTGAAATATTTTTTGTAAACTTTCGACTTTCACGAGAGAGCAAGACTCCCAGCGAGACTCAGGCTATCGAGATTGAGTATATGCGCGATGCGATAATATGATTTTTTTTTTAAAAGAAGGGTCTTAGACCGCTCGGCCACACGACTTGTTGGTATCCATCTTGAATTTTTTTGTACATATAATCGCAACCTCAACATAGGCTTACCACGTGGCAAGCAAAGACAGAAAACGTACCATATTTTGGAATTTTATTTGCTTAAAAACATTAATGTGTATTAATAGCGCTCAATTGTTGTTACGAGCCGCACCATTTGATTTCCAGGGGGCATGGGATTTTTTTGAAAAAAAAACTTCGCCCACTAGTGAGACGAAAAAACAACTTCGCCCACTAGTGAGATGGAAAATAAATCCTCCCTTTGGAGGCGATAAAAAAATACAAAATTCCCCGCCAAAAAAAAAAAAAATTCTGCCTGACCCAAACTCCCATGCACCCCTGAGAATCTAATGGTGCGTCCCCTGCGTGATCTAAATACAGAAATCCGACAATAAATGGGCCTCTACATGCACAATACATTATATTAAAGTTTGCAAAAAAAAAATAGTTTGTAATAATTATTTGAGTTTGTAAAAATCATTTGATTTGTATTATCAAAGTTTGCAAAAATTATTTTAAGTTAGCATGTTCCTCATGGTACACCGTACTGAACATAACATATCCGTGGGCATATGACCGAAATTGCCTGGCAATTGACGTCTCATGTCAACACAGTCTATAGTGTGATTAGAACATTATTGTCTGGTGATCATTATAGTATGATCAGTACGAAAAATCCAGATTTTCAAAAATTAAAAGAACCACTTTTTAGCGGGAATTTTCGTAAGTTACACAGCTGAAGTTATGAAAGGGTTGAAAGACTACAATATTATGGCATAAACAAGAATATGTTCGATTGGTCTTTATTCCTATAGTCTGTGCCCTTAACCGAAGTGAGGTAAGTTGGGGTTACAAACTTCAAATGTTTTGGCGTTGAAATCAAGAAATACAAGGCCAATTGAAATAGGGGCCAATATTTGAATATTGAATGTTTCTATTAAAATATAAATGGCCTTCATTTTTTTACACATTTCTCTCTATTTTCCAAGGAAATAACCAACAGAAATACAGGTGTCACAAAGGGGTTTGTGATAAAGGTTAACGTCCACAATGTTCATTACAGTCTCGATCAGAACTGATTGACTAGTTTCAACAACAGAAAACATATCACATGTTGCCATGTATGTTATTGGAAGAAAACAAAAGTTTACCAATGCTGCATCAACAATATCGTTTAACGTGTCTGCAAAAGTTTACAGAAGGCAGCAACTGGCCTTTCTTTATAGATATTCTCTTTTTGGCATTAACACGACAAAATGTCATTATCTAGAGACGTTTGTACAATCTTCCTTACTGCTTATAAAAGATCCCAAATGGTTTTCATTTCAACGTTCTAAATCCACTTGTAATTTAAACAGTCTCCAGTCAGCGTGCTTTTGGCATTCTTTGGGTTTAAATTTGCCTATACTATACGACAACTAAAGAAAACCTTCGGTTGAATGATTTGATGGCAATTTAACTAGGATTACCAGACTTGTAAATTGTCTTTAGGGTACTAAAAAGATGATTGCAGATGTGTTACACAAGCAATATCATCCATTTAAGTAAAAAGATCGTACGTTTGCGATTGTCTAGCTTAAATTGAACGACAGACACGAGCTTTGAGATAACAAGAAAAACCTGTAACACAACGCACTGCTAATAATTCTCGGGTAAGATAAAGAACCGCCGTTAAATGTGTTTTCTTACACGTAAGGGATTTTCAAGAAGTATCTTTTATGAGTTTACTGCACAAGTTTTTGTGTGCATTTGTTTTTATGGTCTATTTCACCAGCATCTTGCCTCTGCATCGTCAATCCGTTTAATAGTAGTACCACTTAACTTCCATGAGACGTTGATTACTCGTTAAATATTTTAAAATGTTGTAGATTTAACGGGTACACGGCACATACAATCAAATAAATTAGTTAAGGAATTTCGGGTTCTTGACATGCGCAGATTATACTAATGTATCGGTAAGGTACCTTTCGATTTAATCACAGAGCAATCAAGGATTGAACTCTACATTACCAACGAATAAATGTCGAATTACAGAGAGAATGAGTGGCAGATTAAAAGTGCAAAAAAGTCTTCTTGCTTGAGAAGTTCATGATCGAAAGACCATAGTATTTTTAACCGAGGTGCTAAAGTCATCAGAGAAAGTGATTCTTTCGAATCATTAGCGTGTATTATTTACTAGAAGAAGTGTAGTGGCTATATTAAGCCGGTTCCTCTGTGATCAACATTTCAATTATTTACAATTATTTAAGCACTGAATAGAATTATAGAGAAGACATCCTAACAAACATATTCAGCGAATGTAACAGCGCAAACTTTAAACTTGCAACTTGAAAAATACATGCAATTACATTATTATATTTTTGTGAGAATATTTCAGTCAAAAGAAGGTTATTATTGTAGTAAGGGACGATCAAATACATGTGTCTTTATTCGAGACCATACACAACCACAAACAATAAAGAGAAACGCATGAGACCAATATATAAAATGGCAAAGGAAAAGTACATTATAAAATGCACTTAATGGACAGAAGTGTGAAAAGGAATTGCTTACAAGTTTACCAACAGAAAACTTTCCAGTTCTTTTGTTCTGTATTGAGATGTATAAAGAACTCACTAAGAGTAGGCACTGCAAGTGTGTGTTAGTCATATTTTTGATATATTATTTGATACCTAGCAAAAAGTCTCAGTGGTGTTTCAAGTTCATATTGAAAAAAAGTCTAAACGTTTCCTCACAACGAAATAAATTGATACAATTTCAGCTTTAGACGCAGAAAAGATATTAACCGATTACACCTTGCCCATGTAAGGTGCAGTTGGTAGAGTTATCATTCTATTTAACGTTATTTACTCTATTGTTAAGCGAAAATGTCTAGCTGCAGCTAAATAATATTCGCGTTTGGCTATTTCCCTCTTCCATGTACCGAAACCAATTTCAAAACAATTTATCACCCACCTTAACAATTTGAAATATCCTCCAAAATACATATATAGGAGTCAAACCCGGTCGCCATTAAGGGTCGTGTTTTGCACATATTGTGGCATTTGTAGCCCACGGTAATTTGTACTGGCGCGATTGAATGTGTAATAGCTAAATATCCTCGGGGAACCATCCTATCAGACAATGTTCAGAAACCTGCCAGGTGCAATATACTGTTATGCAGCGGTATTGTCATCTTATAGTTGCAATCGGAAATACTTTCACTATTTTGGTATTCAATGCTATATTTTTCTCTATAAGGTCTTATATGTTGTGCAAGTTACCGGGACACGTTAAGAGTTTTGTGCATCCCTCACTCTCCTTATATCTGTCTTCATAACACTGTGTATACTTTCAATCATCTGGGAAATATTCAAATTGTGTTTATTAAAATCTGGTCAACCAGAAATCTTACATATCAGCTACATGGAATCGCCGACGTAGCGACCAAAACCCTGGATGGATGACCGTATGACCTCGGACGACCTTAGGTCATTAACCCAGCTGAAGACCGGTGATTCCATCTAGCCAATAAGTGAGTTCTCTGGTTGACCAAATTAAATTGATCACAGTTATCTTTCTTCATATCTCTTGCTAATTGCACATCTGCGTTTGTATGTCATTGGGGTGGGATGGGTGGGGTTTAGCATGGGGTGTTTTATTGAATGGATGTGTATGTAATTGCATTAAACCATTATTCCCAATTACATTAATATAATAGATTCCATACAAAGTAAGCTGCAAAGGTGTCGTTGGACCTGGTAAACGTGCATTAATAACGGTTTTATTATACGAGAGATGATTGAATGTAGATTTTGCTGGTAGCTTATAGAGCTGTATTAATGCTCTTCCGTCATATTTTTATTCTTTCTCATTGTTTGAAGAGAATTTTCAATGAATTCAATTTTCAATGAATTTTCAATGAGTTTTTAACTCTCTGGATTGATTTTTCTCTCTTTTCTTCTTTTTCTGTTTCACCGTATTGAAGTGATGACTTACAATACGGCGTATACTACTGTTTATGCAATTTACTCATAATCTTTACATATTCTATTGAGATTATAATAATGTAAGATAAAACTAATAGCTTTGTTTGTATGGTGCGGGAGGAGGTGTGTCGTTGTGTGTTGTATCTGCGCGTTTTTTGTTTTTGTTTTGCTTGAGTGTCTGTCTGTCTCTTTCGTTTTCACTTGCAAACCCTATTTGTAACAATGTGACAACCTTCCACTTTTTTAATGTCATGAGGTGAGATTGAGAATTAATTTTTGAACTATATCTACCTAAGTGTCAAATGAATAGGCAGGCAGCTTAGCAGGAAGCTGATAATGGAGTAAGTGACTTTCGGCATCAAAGAGAATATTAAGTCTAACAAATTACATACAAAACAATGATTGACAAAATCGGGTCGGCTCAAGACAGCCATGAGTCTTGCCGATATAATACTTGCATCAAATGAATATGAATTCGATCTACTGTCTCAAGTTAGGTACAGGTGCAGTGTTTGGTTTAGAAGCTGTGCACAACTTCCGATCCCACTTCCGATGGTTGAGGTAGGGACAGCTTGTATGAGAAGTGGTGGGTAATTGCAGGGAAAATTATGAAAATGTAGACAGTATCTGTTTTTTAGGAGTTGAAGTACGCATTTCAAGATAACTTTCAAAGTAAGTTAATTAAAATTGAATAATTATGCTCATGATGGGTTCGTGCAACCCGTAACCAAAAGTAACAAAAATATGTTCAGAAACACAACGATAATGGTATTTAAAAACCTTCGTAACTCCATTTCATAATATTGATCAGTTTTAATAGCTTTCGATATAAAAGTAATGCTCATCAAATGAAACCATATGTTGCGTATAGATGCTTTAACCCTAATACTATGAAAAGGATGACTTAAGCAAATTGAAGATCCATCCTTTGCGCTCATTTTAGTGATAAAAATATTTACCCACCACCTTATTCAAAATAACAGGGGTCATTTCTACAGCAAGTTCATGATTTATATTTTGCTCGAGCGAAATTATTGTAAGGGCTATCGATTTTAAATTGTGTGCCTAGGTTGAAATATATACTGACGTTTGTACTTAAATCCGGCGTAGATTGCATGTTCTTGTGATTTTTCGCCGAAAACCAATTTTGCCTATAGATACTTATGTATATTTTAAACTTTGCAAGAACGCGCAAATATTTTGACGTCATAGCGACATTACATGTGGAATGTTTGTACTTATTTCAGTATCAATGGATAGAAGAGGCCCACAGCTATACATTTTGTACCAAATACAATATAACGTTTAATATGGACGTTTAAACTATAAGGCGTTGCAACCCCCCTTCGTAATTCGTGTTATAAAAAAGGGTCAGTAGGAGGAGAGTTAAACGATAAGAGTGTCACGCCAGGCCATCCAAAGGACAGTTTACCACACTGATAAATAAGACACGCATCAGTTCCAGATATTTCACCCTTCAATTATCTCGAGTGAAGTAGATAAATCACGCCTCTTTAGCCAGATCCAATGAAAAACCATGTTGCTCTCAAATCCTTTACGGTGTCATATCAAATCAAGCTATAGTTGGTTGCATCGATAGGATGCCTATCCAGAATCTTAGAAATTACTTCCCATGTCAAACATGGATAAATGTTACGTTGCAACGTTCAAGTTTTAAGTAAACTATTTTGTTACATGATATTTTTACAACATCTCTTATATTTTGCACTTAATTTATAAACCAAATGGTAAGACAGTTGGGCAAGAAGCAAAGATACATTGTTATGACAATTTGTCCACGTTTTAAAACACTCGGAATGTAAATCTCAAAATCATAAAAATTGATATCATCCGCATACTTAAGTGTTTTACTTATAACGGCATATCATCATCAAAACTAGCCGCCTGCTAAAAGTTCTGCCTTTCTAATAGCAGACGATATAAGTCTTATTCAATCGACTAATACCGTCGTGTAAAACTATTCAGGCAGATGTGTTTACGCGAAAAAGCATAATAGGGCTCTGACAAAGTGTAAAGTTAGTAAACAGAGTCCCTTACACAGCCAAAGTAGGTGTAATGGTAGTAAACTGATTTTGTATAGTCACTTACAAAGTGAGGCAGAGGTTGTTTTGTCAAGTGTAAATCTAGTAAACATTATTCCCTAGCTACCGGATTGGTGTCTGGGTGAGAAACACAAATTTGTAAAATTATCTCAGCGGCACATATCTTACACTCCTCCTCTCTCACTCACTTAGAGGCTAGCTTATCCGATGAATGTAATGTTTGAGACTACGACAACATCTTGGATTTACAAAAAAGGTTATCTGCATGAGATTTGTAGAACTGAATCGGTCTGGAACGAACCAATTCGGATTTAGCAATATAAATGCACTACCAAACGACTCGTGCTATTTGTGGGACCATCATTTGTCATTTTAGCGAAAATTGACCTGCCGTTTTACCCTGGAATGAGACTGCCTATCCAAACCTCGTGGTCAGTGTACCAATAATATTTAGGTAAGAAGAGTGAATTAGACCCATATTAGCAAAACAATCCAGATCTAAAACAGCTTTTAATTAATCTGGTTTCATCAGTGCCACAAGGCACCTGCAGTGATTCCGCGACTGAGCATACACATAAACGACATGACCTATATTTTGCATTACCCTTGCAAACGATTCTACCAAAAGTTTCAGGGCGAAAGTTCCAGCGAAAGTTCCAACTGCACATCACATTTGTAAAGCTGTCGCCTGAATTCACAATTATTAACGTACATGTAACAGTATATCTTGAATGTGTAAAGAAATGTACTGGGAGGACGCCTAGCCGATGACGTGAAGGAGGTGCTTGCTGCAGACTTGAGCAGGTGTCTACCATGGTATAATGGTGAACCATTTATTAATGAACCCAGCAGGCACACATCTTGACATTATGATTCTTCATGTTGCATTAGGTGTTATGTATATCACACGAGATGACTCGGTGGGGAATGATGGGGGCCAATGCAAAGGGTTCAATAGTCTAGGACGCGTGACCTCGAAGAAACAATAATCGCGAAGCATGGCAACTGAATTAAGGGACCAATATGTATTATTGAACGTTTTAAGATGTTTAGGAAATGTGCAGAGTAGGCTAATATTTTACATTATAGCAACTTAACAGGTTCAGCTTCGTGCTTATTAAAGTTTCAATATTTTGGATAATATCATAATAGAGTTTCTTATCCTTGGCAGGTTAGTATATATGTATTTACTCAAATGACAGGGGTTTCCCAAAGTGTGTGCATAATTTTGTTAGGTTTTTTTACTGATGAAAACATCATTGGGAACAATATTGGCCGGATTAAGGTTACAAATTTATAAAGGATTAAAAAAACTAGCACAGATAATGTCATTTATTCGAAAATGTACTGCTGTCATGTGGGTTCGCATAAGTATACTGTAACTCACTGACATTAATCTTATTGTCTGGGTGCTATCGTATTATGGGCTAATGTTTCTGTGGCAGGGAAAAGAGGCTATTTATTAACACAGATCTTATGAAGAGATTATGATAACCCATGTTGGCCTAGAAAGGTGAATGAATGACCTACTATTATGTAAAGGATATTTTCTTCAACATCTACTGTTTTGCCCACTTTGACCATTTGTACAGATATTGAAGCTTTATTTTATTTTTAGTAAATGTTTCCTTACGATATGTCTTTGTAGTTTAAGATACCACAAAGTTTAAGATAATATAAAGTAGGATCCGATAGACACAAGCAAGCAAAAATTCTCTTAAGTTAAAGTCAAATCTCCCGTTGGCTCTGTACTTGCTATGTGATTGGCATCTAGCATTAGTATCTGCGCTGAAGAATGACGGTATAATGCTCAAAACGTCTATTGTCTTTTTGTTAACTTTTGTCTTTTTGTCTTCTTAATTGGTTTGCCCTGTTTTTATTTGCCATGATTTTATCGTTACTCTTTTGTGATGTCTTACTTGTTTGCATCACGTTGACATCTTCCTTTTTCTTGTTAATGTTATCCGAGGTATCTTCTTGCTTCATACATTTATTTTGATCCTTGGTATAATGTATACAAATTTCGATGAATACAAAATAAACTACATGATACACCATACTTATACACTGGCGATATTGTACATACAACTGAAAACAATTCACGCAGAATAGAAGACGTGGGTCAGGTTTTATTGAGTCAGTCTCTTTTAAACTACCGCGTTGTGTTCTGAGAATGTTTTCTGAGAACAAATTGAAATATTCTAGTGATTGCGTGGACATATATTAACATATTATTTTCTGGGTAAATAAGCTTTATTCGTAACAAAATATAACACAAGAATTAACAAAGTCAAGAACCATACGAAATGTCTATGCCGTAAGTCAAATATGACACAAAGTAATGTCCTACAAACCAGACCAAGGTAGGTTCTCTTTCTAATCTCCCCTTTGTTCTTTATGGCAGAATATAACAACAAAAACAAAACAAAAATTTTTTATAACGTAAACACCAAGGAAAAAACATCAGACGATATCTCATTGGGCTGTCCAGTTTAAAACTACTACTACATACAGAGCGAAAAATCATAAAATATAAAATGCAGTAAAAGCGCGATAACGTAAAGCTACAAAACATTCTTAATGACATCATGGCATCTAGCAGCAAACTTTTGAAAGGTCAAAATTTTCAATTGATCGTCGGCTTTTCCTCCCAGCTACATACACTTTAAGAATATATTATTAGATTTATAAAATTTAAACCCATGTTTTTTGTGATTGTGAGATCATCAAACCCCTTTGGGATGATATAGTTAAAACTATTAGAAATAAAGATGATATTGATTTTGATATCTCAATATTTGATAAAATTTTTGGGGTGCCCGATGACATGTTTTTGACATACTTGTTCTTGAGTGTGAAATATTATATTTATGTGTGTAAATTTCAAAACAAACCTCCCACCAGGTAAGGCTTTTATTAAAATAAATAGAGAAACAGAGTATTTCATTGCTAAGAAGAAAAACAAACTCTCTTGCCACTTTCGTAAATGGAGATTTGACATATAATTTTCTGTTTTACCTTGTCTTGTTTAGGATGTAATGTGTATCGGACTATCTGTATACTTATTATTTTTTTCGACTGATTTGGTAATTTTATCATGTATCTTAGAATGTTTGGGTAGTGTGACTGCATAACTTTGTATTTCAAATTTTTGCTGCCTTGATGTGATTTGTTGCTGATTTTCTTAATTTGTTTGCTGAAATGAATGAAAATTATAAACATTGAAATATAAAAAAGATTTATAAAATTTATTTCGAGGACCGTTATATATCAAAAATGTGAAAAATATCAAATTTTAATAATTTGTCATAAAATTTGTATTATATCGTGAATTTCAAAAAATGAAAATTATTTGATATCAGAAAGACATTCTTCATATTCATAATGCAATTCAATATGTCTGATCTGCTCTCATGTCCCACAAAAAATACTGTCGAAACGCTCAAAACGCTCATTCCAGATCCCTTAAGCACATCATGGCATCTAGCAGCAAAGCATTCCACAACTTGAAGGAAAGGGCCCTTTAGCCGTAAGTCTTAGGAAAAGGCCCTTTAACCGTAAGTCTTAGGAATCGCAGTGAATTGGAGCTTGGAGGAGATTGTGAGATCTTGACCTTAGAGACGGAAGTTGTGTGAAATTGTGTGATTTGTACACTATCTCATACATGTATTATAATTATACTAGAATATAATGTAACCGTATTCACAACGGTATAAACAACAATGATAACACGGGATACTGTACGGGTGGCACAGAGCGGTCTGCTACAAATAACGTTACAGATGACAGGAAGAACACAAGATAAGATGGTAATAATATACAGTGCAATATGTACGTGCCAAGATAAGTGAGATATAAATGAGTAATAACCCTGTAATTATAATGTAACATAAATGTAATTATATGTGATATACCGTCGTGATACATGTCTATTCGACAAATATGGTAATACATTCATGAAATGTAATTTCAAGTATTAACAAGTTACGTGGTTAGTAAGCTTCTCACACTCATGGTGTATCTCTTTAAACCTCTTTAATAAATCTGCCGTAATGTGAACAATTGCTCGTACTCATCTATAACACCATGCAAGCAGCTAGTCAGTAATTATTACACATGAGGGTAATCACTCATTCCTGAATAACTGTGTTAATGGCTTGTCATCGACTTGGAACTGTGTTTGCACACCAGGATTTATAACTTGACGGTGCATCACACACAGTATATCGATAGGATCTCAAAAGCTCATGTCAGAACATAGCTTTGTAACCCCAATATGTTTCTACAGAACGGCCTTTGAATGTCAAATGCATACTACACAACTTGAAGTAACATTTTTGAACTACGCCATAGCATATGCGACCACTTTTTGGCTCATAAAGCATCAGTTTCTACCATTCCCTAATTTTTTAATATATTATTTTTTATTATTTCAGGATAATTGGTGTTAATTATTCAAAACAACAATATTGCGCAGTTAGAGTGATAAAGATACTTGTGTTTTAATGTGTGTTAATTATTCAAAAGCACAATACCACCACAGGTAGAGCATAGAATGCGTGTTTTAATAAAAACCTTACATCCAACTACCGAAATTAATTATGTAATGATAAATACGTTTATCTTACCATTATTTTCAATATAATAATACTAATTAGCAATTCTCAATGCGAATTTTTTTTATTTGTAGTAGAAGAAAACAGGAAACAGTACCTGGTATAATTGTAATAAAAGAATACTTCAACATACGAAAGAAAAAGGGAAATAAAGCAGAATACTTATCTAACCCGGGGATAATTTGAGGATCAGTTTTTAGATATTAGCACCTTGCGGAAATAGATATACAGCAATAAATGAAAAGACAAGACAGAATAAGGCAGTGTTACTAGCATATAACATTCCGTGCTTAACCTTTTCTCGGCACCCTCAAGAATTCTGAAGTATGAGCATGGTTTTAGGGTATCTTCATCTGCTCTAAAAAAAAAAAAAAAAGCATCTTGTAATTCGAATATATTATATATCATAATTAAATATTATTTGATCAATTTATTTACAATGGAATATAGATGGAGATTTTTTTTATGTCCGTTAAAATTAACTTGTGTTTTGCTTCTAACCAAATAAGTAGAGATATTGATCAGCCGATTTATTAAGAATGATTTACGTCATAATGCAACATACCTCGGTCATTTGAAAGATGATAATAGAAACGCTTGAAAAGTTGGGTAATGGAGATATTTTCAACTCGTGAGAACTATTTAAGTTTCTGTCTACGGCAAGATATGTACAACAACAACAACAACAACAACAACAACAACAACAACAACAACAACAACAGAAGCAACAACAACAGCAACGACAAAGAGGCTTTTATAAATTAGCGCCGTAACCCCCGTAACATGCAAATACACGACATCAGCGCTGAACAAAAATATACCTTAAACTACAGATCTTACATTACAAACTAACAAACAAAATAAACAACATGGAACATGAGGGAAGAATTAGTCCGGGAATAATTTTTTTTTTGTTTAGCTCTTGAAAACGTGTCTGTAAAATCTGTAGTTACACTATGACAGAAATGGAGAGGATTTAACCTTTTCTTGTTTACCCTAAAAAGAATGAGTATGCACTCATTAAGTTTAGCGTGATTGCTTTTACAGATGTTGCAAATATAAGGGAAGATAGGTTGCCTCAGGAATGCAGCCCTGATACTATTACGTGCATATCAAAATTAACTTCTTACAAATACCGTGTATTTCTCCTGATATATTATGACACACTGATAAAATGAAAATAATATTAGAAATTTATCCACAAAAAGTAAAATGTGTGTTAAACCTCAAAGACATAAAAACTCTTCCTTTTTAAAAGATATCATATACACAGAGCACACAAACTCCAATTAAGTTTTTTTCAACCCATTTTGTTGAACTCAAAATGAAGCAGTTTATAAATAAGTAAACTGTCCCTTATGAATATTCCCACAGGACATGTAATTACACAACATGTTTTCAAATAACTGTCTAATACTAAACAAAATCTTTATTGCAAAAGAACTGGGTAACAGGGTTTTCTTTCCGCATAGCTTTCGATCGGTGTATTTCGTTATTATTAAATGCAGATGGATTAGTTCATGTACAATTATTGTAAAACATGCTCAATAAGTAATAACTTAATAGTATACTTGCTTTGTTATGAAATGATTGAAGTAATTATAATAACAAAAGAGAAAATGTTAATGTTTGCCTGAGGTTGCGACCAAATTGTACACCAATTTTGTCACTAATTTCAACAAGTTTGAAAAGAATGGACACCATTTTTATCAGATACCGGCTTAGAAAAACACAAATTTCCCCATGTTCATCTACAACATATTACATTACAACAAAACTAGTAGAAAATAATGATTTGTCACAAAAGAGAACCAAAAATCAGTTATTTTTATTTGATACCATTTGTTAATTTTCATTGCCTTGCTTTGACTTTTTTGAGTGAAACAATAAATTGCATCCAACATTTTTAAAGGTCGATGCTACGACATTTAATAACTTTGTATGAATTGTGATGCCAAATGATCAATTTTGACAAAAATATATCATGCACATCACATGTGATGGATGAGAAGAATGTCTGGAACATGTGTTGACAGAAGATAACAGAAAATATCAACAGCACAAATAGATCAAAGTGAGGTGCTGGTAACACTGTCTTGATAGATATTGTGCATAATGTATGTATAGCTTTGATGTACGACACGATTGTTAATGGTATTTACACAAAAAGACAACAATTTTGTGAAAGTAGTGTTTATCTAAAAACATTTGTTTTCTCTGAAATTGCATTGAATTGTCCAGAGGCCTAGTTCTTGGATGGGTATAGACCAAAATATAGCAAAAAAATATATTGTAACGTTTGAAAATTGAAAAACAACCCGTACAACTTTTTAGCGACAGTTTTGTATACCCTAGTATTGTTGAAATTCAAAAACTGGGGCACGCAATATGCGCTTAAAAACTCTCCAGCTCCAGCATTTAATATAACTATATGAAGCCAAAACAAGTTATTGAATTACAAATATTGGACAATTTAAAATTAATGGCCATAGCTTGGTTACTGTATAAATGTGGAAATGTAATGGCACTAATGTGATACATCTTGAATACAGTAAATGCGTGACACAATAGTGCCACAAAGTGTCACAATGGTGAGGTTTAATCTTCTACTTCTGGTTTATTGTGTTGGTTGATTTCAGAGTCTGTAATAAGTAATATAGCGCAAGAGGATCATGAATATTCAGTAGTGATGTAGCAACACTTTCAGTGCATTCGTAATTTTTTATTTCCAAGAAAGCTTAACGTAAAGGTAATCTTATAACGCAATCAACTTTTATCAAAGACGGGATATGCAATTTTAATCCCTTACATTCTTGAAAACCCTGAACAAACCTTCTATCTAGATAAATATCGGAAAATATTAGTACAGTAATCAGTGTCATGAGGTGAGATTGAGAATTCGTTTTTGAACTATGTATACCCTTAAGTGTCAAGTGAATAGGCAAAAAACTTACTAAGAAACGGACAATAGAGTAAGCTAGGGACTTTCGCCATCAAAGAGAATATTAGGTCAAACAAATCACATACAAAACAATGATTGGCAAAATTGGGTCGGCTCAAGACAGCCATAAGTCTTGCCGTTATAATACTTGTATCAAATGAATATGAATTCGATCTACTGTCTCTAGTTAGGTACAGGTGCAGTTTTTGGTTTAAAGGTTTTGCACAACTTCCGATCCGCTCCGACGGTTGAGGTGTTCCGTTGGGCCAATGGTATGCTATATAAAAGACATGAACTCGGGACTTATTTGAATTCCGAACTATGTGTGGAGGGGCCTTGGGGCAGGGGGAGCTTGTTTGATTACTTTTCCCATCATAATTATCTCAAAATAATGAAGAAGAGAGCCTGATTTGACATTATGGTGCACAATTGCAGGGAAGCATATCAGATGAAGGGAAACAATCACTTGGCACCCAGTTCAGTCTATCACTCAATTAGCACTGGCATTTGTATCTTGATGTAAGAAATTTCAAAATTTGTTGATTAAAATGCAATATGCTTATAATGGGTTCGTTCATATCATAGCCATTGCCTTATGCTCTGCTCAGAAGTAACAGAAATTTCTGTCCAGAAATACCACAAAAATATCAAAACCGCTTGTATTTCCATTCATAATACAGAAGAAAAAACTTAGCTTTTGATAGGAAAGCAATACTACAGTAAATCGAACCTTATGATGTTTATTGATACTCTAAACGACCAAGTGATACCGAGCATCTTCCATCATAGCCTTATACAGCCAGGCTGACCAGAGGACTTTTTACCATCGTGATAAATAAGACACGCATCAGTTCCAGATATTTCACCCTTCAATTACTCCGAGTGAAGTAGATAAATCACGCCTCTTTAGCCAGATCCAATGCAAAAACATGTTGCTCTCAGATCCTTTTACGGCGTCGTTCCACCAACAGGATGACTGTCCATGATATTATAGAAATTACTTTCAATGATAAACCGGTATAAATAACAACTTGCAAGTCCTATGGTAAGCTATTTTGTTACATGATATTATGAAACATCTCCTATATTTTACATTGAATCTATAAATCAAAGAGTATAATCAAAATATTAAGACAGTTGGACAAGAAGCATTGAGACGTGGATATCATTTGATTCGCATACGTAAATGGTTTACCAATAATGGCATATCGTCATCAAAACTAGCCGCCTGCTAAAAGTTCTGCCTCCTAATAGCAGACGATATAAGTCTTATTCAATCGACTAATACCGTCGTGTAAAAATGTTCAGGCAGATGTGTTACGCGATAAAGCATTAGGGCTCTCACAAAGTGTAAAGTTAGTAAACAGAGTCCCTAGTCACTTACACAGCCAAAGTAGGTTTCTTTAGAAGTGTAATGTTAGTAAACTGATTTTGCAATTTGTTATAGTCACTTACAAAGTGAAGTAGAGCTTGTTTTTAAAGTGTAAATCTAGTAAACAGATTCCCTAGCTACCGGATTGGTGTCTGGGTGAGAAACACAAATTTGTACAATTATCTGAGCGGCACATATCTCACACTTACTTATAGGCCAGCCTATCGGTTGAATTTAATGTTTGAGAATACGACAACATCTTGGAATCACAAAGTGAGGCTCTCTACATGAGGCCTTTAGAGCTACATCGGTCCAGAACAAGCAACTTGATCCGTAGTATGATTTTACACGTGCCAAAACGATATAATACAATATCAAATGACTCAAGCAAATTATATGTACATGATAACTGGCCATCAAGACCTCGTGGGCAGATGACTGCAAAACACAGGAGTATTTAGTCTCCGATTGACAAAACAAAGAAAGGCAGAGGTTGAGTGCAAACCTACTATATATGTAAAAACAGTAAATTCCATCCATATTAGAATTATAAAATGTGAATATTGCACAATATTTAGACTCATAGCCATATGTGCACTACAACATAGGACGCTTATATATATATATATATATATAGAAAGTCTAAGAACTTGCAATCCCTGTGTAGATAATTTACGGACAGTCCAGATCTAAAATAGATTCGAATTGATCTGGTTTCATCAGTGTCACGAGACACAGCCAGTGATTTCGATACTGAGCACACACATAAACGACATGACCTATATTTTGTATCTGTAAAAGACACGTGTGCATTACCCTTGCAAAGTGCTGCCGCAAGTTACGATTGCACATTACATTTGTAAAGTTGTTGTCTGAATTTGTCATTCTTACCTTACATGTAAAGTTTATGTTGGGTGTGTAAGGAAATGTACTGGGAGGATGATAAGGTATGAAAGTTACAGTTCTGTGTAAAACTAGAGTTAGTACGCAATGGCAAAGTAATGGACTGCATCTTATCGTCATTTACGGCTGCCGCGCCTGCTGATGACGTGAAGGATCTGCCTGCTACAGTCTTGAGCAGGTGTCTGCCATGGTATAATGATGAAACATTATAAGTGAACCCAGCAGGCACACATCTTGACATTATGATTCTTCATGTTGTATTAGGTGTTCTGTATATCACACCAGATGCCTCGATGGGGGACGATGGGGGCCAATGCAAAGGGTTCAATAGTCTAGGACGCGTGACCCTGTTTCAAAACCTGCTGAATATCGGGCAGATGTGAAGAGACAATGATATCGGACCTATATGTAATTTTATAAATTTTTAGATGTTTTGAAAAATTGCAGAATATAGATTCCTAAAGGCGCTGACCTAAACAAGACCGAAAGTGACAGAAAAACCTTTATAGCTGACTTTCCTTTGTATTAAGCTTTGACAACACCAATCCTCTTTAATAGATCAGTTTCTGCTCTGCTGACTATCTTTCATGCCCGACATTTCTAATTAGCAGCTTCTAAGGTAGAGCTAGGTGCCTGTATGTGTGTCAATATTTTTTCGTATACCATATTGCTTATTTCATCCTTGGTAGTTTGGTTTGTTTCATATTCATATTCATATTCATATTTTATTATCAAAAGGTGACCCGAAGGTCAAATTACATGATAAATTTACAAAGATAAAAACAACAAACATTCAAAAATATTTTTAAAGAATAACATCTATAAAACACATAAAATGGTATAAAATATCATTTACAGAAACTAATATTGCACTTTTAAAATAGTATCATTAATGACTGGGGTTTCCAAAGGTTTGTGTATTATTTGTTTCTTTCATCTTTCATCCAGCAATGTACTGCCATCAAAATAATGCCATGTGGGTTCGCCAAAGTACATTATACCTCACTAACACTACCAGTAATCGCATTGTCTGTTAGTTACGATGGGAGAGAGCTTGTATATTAACACAGATCTTATGTAGCGAGTATGGTAACCCAGATTGACTTATAAATGTGAATGAATGACCTACTATTATGTATTACACTTTTTACAATATTTGCACAATACTTTTAAAAAGCTTTATTCAATTTAATGGGTGTTTTAATTTTTTCTTTACGATTCTGCATCCGAAGACCACGAGGGACAACAGTTATACGATAAAGGTGTATTACCTTCATGTAAGCATACGCAGATTTAGTCTAGTATCAAGACAGGATTATACAGCTTATGGAATAAAGCTGTCTTATCGCTCAATGTCTTAACAATAGGCTAATCTGCTCGAAACGTTTGTATTGTTTTTGGAAACTTTTGTCTTTTTGTCATCTTAATAGGTTTGCCCGAATCCAATGTTCGCCATGTATACTGTTGTGGTTACCTGCTTGTTTGTATTACGTTGACATTTTCCTTTGTCCTTACGAAGAGTAGAAGGCGTTGGACCATTTTTGTTGAGTTAGTCTCTATAGAAGTCGATGGTCTACTTTTGTTGAGTTAGTCTCTATAGAAGGCGATGATCTACTTTTGTTCAGTTAGTCTCTATAACAGGTACTGATCCACTTTTGTTCAGTTAGGCCCTATAGATAGCGTATGTCCAATATTGTTCAGTTAGGCTCTACAATGATATCTTCTATCTGGGGATTTGGTACAAAAGTGAACAAATGAAATACTAATAAACATGCCACTGTTTTTCCATGAAATGAAATACTGATATAAAAGACGAGCGCTGTCCAATTAAAGCTACAAGCTACTTTAGAGAAGAAAAACACCCCAAAACATCATAAGATATAACAAGCTGTAAAAGCACAAACATGAAAAGCTACAAAAGGTTGTCCTTTACAATTCTCTTTGATGAACTTACGGAAGAAACATTGTGGATGGCATCTGGCATCTAGCATATGGTTCCACAACTAGGGTTAGGGAGTCCGTGGAACTGGAGCTGTTAGAGGATTGAGAGATCTTAACCTGAGAGACTTTCTGGGTAATTCTGTGATTTGTACACCATATCATACATTTATCATATACTAGAATGTAATCAAATCGTATTTTCTATAGAATAAATTTGATGGAAAAGGCCTTTGAACCGTACGTGTTGGTCCGTGGAATTGCAATGAATTGCAGCTTGGAAAAGATTGTGATGTCTAGACATTGTGTGATATGTGCCGTATGTATTATGTACTAATATATAATGTAACCGTATTCACAACGGTAAAAACAACAATGATAACACGAGGACTTCAGAGGACAGATTAAGTTTATTATCAAGTGATACTCCCTATACGGGTGGCACAGAGCGGTCTGCTAAAAGTAAGGTTACAGAACTGATGACAGGAAGAACACAAGATAACATAGTAATAATATACAGCGCAATATGTACGTACCAAGATAAGTGAGACGACGAGCAATGACTAATTACAGGGTGTAATTATAATCTGTGATAACCCGTCCTACACAGATTTACTTTTGACAAATATGATGATACATTCGTTAAATGTAACTCCAAGTGTTAACAAATTACGTTTTAGTAAGCTTGTCACATTGGCGATGTATCATTGTAAAGCTCATTAATAAGTGTGTCGTAATGTGCGTGTCGTAATGTGAACAATTGCTCGTACTCATCTATAACAGTATGCAAGCAGCTAGTCAGTAATTCTCATCTTACCCTAACTCTTCTTACATATGAGGGTAATCACTCATTCCTGAATAACTGTGTTAATGGCTTGTCATCGACTTGGAACTGTGTTTGCACACCAGGATTTATAACTTGACTGTGCATCACACACAGTATATCGCAAGGATCTTAAAATGCTCATCTGTCAGAACACAGTTCTTTAACCCCAATATGTTTCTACAGTCATAGAACGACCTCTGAATATCTTAGGTACCATAAGTTGAAGTCACATTTGCAGCAGTTATTGTTAAAAATGGGTATTATTTAACTACGTCATGGTATATGCGACCATTTTGGCTCATTATATCGCCACTTTCTACCATTCATCAACGCTTTCCATTAAAAGGAGAGACATGCTCTGCAGGATGGGAATAAAACTTAATTACGTTATTTTATATTTCATTATTTCAGGATAATTTGTGTTAATTATTCATAACAACAATAGCGCGCAGTTAGAGCAGGGATTAAATGCATTAATTTGTGTTAATTATTCAAAACAACAATCGTACCACCACAGTTAGAGCAGGGAATTTATGTTTAAATTTTGGTTAATTATTCATAAAAAAAAAAAGTACACCACAGTTAGAACATGGAATTTATGTCTTAATGAAAGCGTTACATTCAACTACCGAAATTGATTCTGTAATGACAAATATATTTATTTTGCCATTATTTCGAATATAATAATGTGATATTTGTATCTGTAGAGGAAAGAGGAAACAGTACTGGTATAATTGGAATTAAAGAATACTTCAACACAAGATAGAAAAGAGAAATAAAGCCGAATGTACCTATCTTACCCGGGGATAGTTTGAGGATCAGTTTGTGGAAATTAGCACCTTGCGGAAATATAGATATATAGCAATAAATGAAAAGACAAGAGATAATAAGGCAGTAGAACTACCATATAACATTGCGGGCTGAACCTTTTCTCGGCACCCTCAAGAAGCTGTGAAGTATGAGCATGGTTTCAGGGTATCTTTATCTTTTTAGTCTCTTTCTAACTGCAAAGAAGCATCTTGTAATTTGAACATATTATATATTCTAATCAAGTTCTCTTCGATCAATTTATTTTCATTACGATTCTGGATATTTTCTTACAGTGGAAGACAGATATAGATAGCTACTTTTTTTAGTCGGTGAAAATTAACTTATAGGTTTGCTTTTCACCAAGCCAATTATACAGATTCTGATTAGCCGATATATTACGAATGAGTTACGTCATAATGCAACATACCTTGGCCAATTTCGTAAAACATGCTTCTAGAGTCAAAAATGTTGCTTAACACGGAGATATTTCAGCTCGTGGGAAATATGTCTATTTCTGTCGAAAAATATGCTTTGATTTTTGAATTTTTAAATAATGAGCCATCTTTTTATGTTGCCAATAGTCTGTCAATTCTGTAGCTACACTAGGACAAAAATGGAAAGGATCTGCCATGGTTGGATAATGTGTATGTGTTAATAATATATGTTAATGTCTTGTGCGCCCTTAGAAGATATACATTCTTTAAGTTAAGCGTGATTGCTTTTACAGATGTTGCAAATATACGGGAAGATAGGTTGCCTCAGGAATGTAGTCCTGATACTATTACACACATTATATACATCAAAGTTAACTTCTTTCGAACACCGTGTATTTCATGATGTATGATGAAACACTGATAAAATGATAATACTAATAGAACGTTATTCGCCAAAAAAAATAAGATTGTGTGCATTTTGACGTTATTCACCGTTATTGATTGTGATATTCATTCTAGTGGCTATGAATAAGATACTTATTATTTTATTTTCGCAAACACTAAGCAAAATGTATAAGCCTTTTCATGATCAAAGTCGTTTTTAATGTGGATACGTCAAACATGTGTTAATCGGGAGTGTGGTTGGGTGTGTGGGGTGTATGGGGTTTCTGTGTAGGGGAAGGGGGTTGCGTAAGTGTTATATAAGCTTACTATACTACAGGTATCTTTAATTTAATTGCTCACATTTCAAACTAAATCATCAAAATTCCAAACCAAAATGTCTCTTAAAACTCAAAGTCGAAATCATTCACCTCTCCCTTTCCAACAGATATTAAGCAAGTAGAGCACACTAAATCTAATTAAGTTCTTTTCGAACTCGAAATGAATAACTAATCAATAGACTAACTAATCCTTATAAAATCCCCACAGGACGTGTAATTACACCACATGTTAATAAAGACTAAATACTAAAGAGAACTTTATTGGAAAAGAACTGGGTTACAGGGGTTTCTTTCTTCATATATAGCTTTCGATCGGTGTAGTTTGTGATAAGGGTTTGAACAATAATATTGGTAAGCACGATACTGTATTGTTAACAATATTAATATTACTTGCTTATGTACCGAAAGTTGTGATCAAAAATGTACCTCAAGTTTGTCACTAATTTTAACATTGTTTTTAAAAGTATAGACACCGTTCATCAAATACATGTTTGAAAAACACAATTATTTTCCCCATTATCTTGTATCTAGTCTATTGGTGGACATTAGAATCGATTGAAATTATAAACTGAGCTTTCGCAAACGTGTGTTATGTTATTTTTAATTGCATTGCTTTTACTCTTTTGAGTGAAACAAAAAATTGCAAAAAACATTTCTAAAGGTCGATGCTACGACATTTAATAAATTTGCATGAAGTGTGATTCGAAATAATCAAAATTGACAAATACATATCATGCACTTCAACTGTCGTGATAGTTATTATGAATATTGCATATGTAGCCCGAACGTTCATGACGAGAGTTTTTTGGTACTTGCAAAAAAGAGCATTTGTTATTAGCTCTGAAATTGCATTTAATTGTTTAGAGGCCGAGTACAGCTGCGAGTAGTCCTAGTTATTGAGTTACATATCAAAATATAGTGGACAAATGCAATGTAACAGTTAGTTCCTTTAATAATAAAAACGTACAATTTATAGCAACAATCTTATATATACTAGTAATATAGATCCTAATTTGTTAAAACTCAAAAATTGGAGCATCCAATTGTACTAACAACTCTCTGGCTCCAGCACTTAATGTAATTGTCTGAAGACAAAACATCACGAATATTACAAACACCGTATTGGACAATTTAAAAAAAGATAAGAAAATAATTCTAGACACTTAGTTTTTGTATGAATGTGGAAATGTAATGTGGGATTATTAATTTGATATCTTTAATACAAAACGTGTCACAGAGCAACAACGGGGAGTTTTTGAAAAATCATCTATTCCTGGTTTTATTTTAATAAAGCTCAGTTTCTAATTTAACGCGTTAATTTGGAAGAGGTTAATGTATATACAGTCCCTCATTTCAAATCATAAATTTTGGTTTCTCTGCTGTTCAGAAACCCAAAATCAAGGGATTCAAAAGTAGAGCAGATCTGGTCTGCAATCATAACACTATTTTGTTCGGAGGACACAGTATAGGGGTATATAACCATAAGTATACAATAGCCTATTGTGCTAACATAATTATTATCATGATTATCGGAAATCTATCCATGTGGACGACAGTTGATGCTCTCTGTCAAAGGTGGCATATTACATCCCGAGTTCTTGGCCTAGAAAACATATACATGCGCGTATATTGAGGGGTTTGTTTGTTTGTATGAAACATAAACGATGCATGGATATGATTTGATTATGAATTAGTTTATTATCCCCAGTAAGCACAACACATACTTCTTACCTAGGCTCACCTATATAACCTCCTCTTCCCTAAGTGTCTTCCTCGCCTCCACTATATTCGATATCTCCTATATCTCGAGCTCTCCTCCCCCTTCCCTTTTCACTTCCAATGCTCTCTCCCATCTGTTTCTCTTTCCCCTGCCCTTACTACGCCCCACACTCTCTATCCCCCCACACACACACTCTCTTTTCCCTCTATCTTCTTTTTTTTCAAAAGAAGTACCTGCATGTGCAAAATAGCCCGCCAAAGACATGCTGGTAACTCCGAGGTCGTGCATTGAATTGGTCTGAATGAGGAATACTACGGGAATCAGCGCCTTTTGTTAGAGGTCACACATGAGTAAATGGATAACCTCTATTAGTTTATATTGGAAGTCATATAATGGCCTTCCATCGGTTCTGGTACATGGGATTAAGGACATGAATCGATTTTGTTTATAACATCCGAGTCGCCTCTTTTGGTTAAATACCACTAATAGGCCTGGGCGATACATTAAAATACGACGAGTAACTATTTGTTTTCATGGCATTCGAAAAGACTGCATTAAAATCGCTGAAATTGATCATGTTATATAGCCAAAAAAGTACTTTTTAGAATTTGATGCTTCAAAATGGTACATTTTCTCTCATTATATGACATTTTTGTTGTAATAGTACCAACATTCATACGCACGGCTTCGGTTTTGAGTAAATATTCGCCCTATCATATTGTAACTTTCAGCTTCGAGGGCGCACTGTCATTTTAAGGTGTTTACGGTTCAGCGCGTTAAAACAAGAAAAGTCTCAGGTCAACCTATGTTGAATTTTTGATCATTTGGTATCTAAATCATATAGTTTCACCTGATATTAGTGGAATTGAACTGTGAGAGTTCTGAATATGAGAAAATTCCACCCGAAATTAGGCATTTTCCCATTGAAACCCGTGTAATACATAATTAGTGGTATTTAACCTATAGTAATGTCGAATGCAAATATCTCGATGGTCTATATTTTTTCACGGCTAAAATAGCCATAGCTTATTGGGTTTTCTAAAGCACGTTTTTCAATGAAGATCGACATGTTCTATTTCTCTCCTCGTGAATATTGCACTGCGAAATTTAAACATTTCTTTTGAATACTTAGATCAGGTAACTTCAAACCAAATGATTTCTTCTTCACACCATTATATAAGAAAACCGAATCTCCTTGATACAAATGTTTTTAATAAAAACTAGAAACAAAGATATCAATATCTTGTGAGTCAAGAGGTTAGGCAGGATAATAGTGACCAAAACCAAAACTAAAACCAAAACTAAAACTCAATATTTGAAATGAGGCATTGGTGATAACACTCTTTCAGTCTGATGTTTAACACATTATGTTGAACACTCTTTCAGACCACACATTAAGTAGGCTTAATGTGTGGTCATTTCATCATACACTTTTAAAGACAAAAACTAAATTTTAAAATTTTATATGTTGTCTTTGTGTTTTGAAAAGAACCCTTATAAGCTTTATTCACCCTAAAACACTACTGAATATGTTTCAATACTGGTTTGCTTTCCTGCTATAATTTGATCCCAAATTTCTTCACCCAAATTTCTTCATTAAAACTATAACCGGTTGAACGTGCCCTTACAGTAAATTTGGGTTTATCGAACTATATTATGGTAATATAGTAGTACCCTAAACTGAGGTTATGCACAGAAGCAACGCTGTGGAGGTTGGGTAATAAACCTAGCGAAGATTAGAAGATGCACATTTTAGTGTAAAACACGTGACTTACGTGATTGATTTCTCTGTTGACTAAAAGCCAATCTATCAGCTTTAATAACCCATACAGGCGTCACTCCATATAATAGGAGGTTTGCTAACATGTGGCAAAAAATCTCGTGTTTCGAACACCTTTTTTTTTACCTTTGCTCTACATTTTAAATAAATTACACATTTTATTAGAAAGCCAACCTTAAAGACTGTTATTGATATCCGACATTAAAACCTTTTTTAATTATTTGCATTTATCGCCATGTACGTGTCAACTGCTGCGTTCTGAAAAGAGAATATCAAATCAAATATTCCAGTTAAATGATTTTGGATTATTTTATTGATTGATTGATTTATTTGTTGATTGATTGATTGATTGATTGATTGATTGATTGATTGATTGATTGATTGATTGATTGATTGATTGATTTATTTATCTATTTATTTATTTATTTATTTATTTATTTATTTATTTATTTATTTATTTATTGATTTATTGATTTATTGATTTATTGATTGATTTATTGATTGATTGATTGATTGATTGATTGATTTTATTTTTACACCTACAACTAATGTGATGGAATTTCAAGGTCATAGCTTTTCTAGCAAAATATTCAAACGAATTAACACGAAAGTGTAATAAGTTATAATATAGTATGCTTGGAAATGACATTTACAAGGTTTTTATGTATAAGCCAACCATATGTTTAACACTATCTTGGCCTAAAAAAATCAAACAAACATACAACACTAAAATCCATTTTAGTTTATGAAACTTATTTTTGCTAACATTACCTTTGAGGACAGTAGGAAGTTGCCAAAGTACTATACGCTTCGGGCAAAACATCTTTTAATATTTTTGTCTTTACCTCATATTTCATTTCATTTTTTATTAAGTGCAGCTGCAGTGCTTTTCTTTTCATTATTTTATGAATAATTCATTGATTCAATGCTATAAACAGAGCAACAGGCTTCGTCGTTTATTAAAGTTTAAATCCGTGTTATCAATACGTTATATCAATATGTCTTAAGTCAAACATGCTCATCTTTTAGGTGAAGTTCGTGACCTCCAGTATGCATGTACACTCATATAATGAACATTGCACGCATTGGTTACGAACATTCATACTCGACAGCATGAGGTATTTGAGAGTATGATTGTTGAATGAGGGTTATTCAACTCTGCGATTGGGCATGATGCTATTTGGGCTCACATGGTAAGTCATGAAGTGCAAGAAAGACGTAAATGTAATGAAATACGATTGCTGCCGCGTGTTTTTTCTACAACTATTCTATTTTGACCGTTCCAATATCATTATCTTGATGATGATGATGATAATCATCAAAGATGCCACTCTACCAGAAACTACGTCGATTGGATGTACGTGACCTGCTGTAGCTATACGTTTACATTATGAAGCTCTTGAGCTCGCTCGCATGAAATTATTTATTTATTAATGCCACGTACAATTTATTAAACATCAATCTTTATAACATAGTTAATTAAAATATAAAGGAGGCAAAGACCGAGGACTTTGCGTAATTAAACTACCCGGTCAAAAGATTATCGGAGAAAAAACATTTGGTGTATTGTACTTAATTAGAGACCTGATTTTAATCATGATTTATTCATTTTAATTACTGTTCGAATGTTAAATAAGATAAACGAATTTGACAATGGATCCTGTCTTGATTGTGTTAGGGCGGTTACGAAGACAATTAATATTAACTATGTTGACATTTAGTAAGTCCAATCATTTATTATTGATGGTGTGTGTGATTTCATTCCAACTGAGATTGGATTTGCAAATTTCCATCTGTTAAACCAAAATCAACGTAAATCATCTCGAATTTCACTCAAATTCTCCAAATGGGACGTAAAATAAATACAGATTCATCGAGTCTATCGCGACACACTAGACTAAACAATCTGAAATTACTGAAAACAAAGCCGTTGATGAAAATTTGAAAAATATTATGAACAAATAAATAAACCGCATATCTCACACGTCATAAATCTCTGCCCATGCATATTTTTCTGTGATGCTAACTCAAACATAATAAAAATTGCTTTGGTGTTTGTTTTTATCCAGGATCACCTTCTACGCGAAGCAATTTCAAAAGAAAAAAATACGAAAATGTTAGTCACATTTCACTTGGTTAATAAGTCACAAATGCTCATTTCTGGTATATAGTTTTGGCATTTTATCAACAAGTACTACATATATGTACATGTAAAATGCTCAACAAGTACATTGTTCATTTTTAAAATATAATTTTACACATATACCACGTATTTTTTTATTAAAAGTACAATTCTTAACTATTCTTAATACAAAAGCGTGCGTTAGGAACCCACTAATCGAACTCCCGGTGACAAATGATCATGATTACCGAAATCAAAAATTCGGTAATTTTGAGACAGATCAAGTCTGTAAAATGGAATGGTTATGATTACGCTATATAAATTCCTCTCGTTTTTAATGAGTAAAAACAAAGTTTGCAGATATATTTCAACGACCCGCAAATGTTTTTCGTTAATGTTTAGTGACTAGTGTCAAAGAACCATACGTTATTGCCTATAAAAAGTGCGGGTTAGTCTTTTGACGTTGAGTATCATTTATCCACCATGACAAGAAGGCACAACTGACGACTACTGATTATGTTCGAGATAATGGACAAAGACTGTACACATGCATCAATTTTAAAGGGGTTAGATTCAGGGTTAGGACTTTGAAATTGGTGTATTTCAGATGGTATTTTATAAATGCCTGAAGCCACTTATGACGAAAACACATTCTCACTAAAAACGTTAGTTACGCCGTTTTGTCGTAGTACGACAGTAGATTGTCATAAAAAAACCCAAAACCCCAAAACCTCCAAAACGAAGGAGCTGCAAAACCTGACAAGAAAACTTATTCACTTACCCCATATACAGCAGTGAAGAATCAGTAGGAATAACCAAACTAGAACACTAACATTCGTCATTATGAACCTTTGTTGTTCACACTAAAATATTGTCTTCAGTATTAATATCCACATTAAAGTAAAAGAGCAGGATTGGTTTCACTGCCGCACATCTCATTCATTTCTTCAACGTATTTCAAGCACACCAGAAGAGCAAAAATTGGTGTACTTCTTGCGTTCATTGCCTCGGTTACATCTGGGCTAGTCGTCGTCGAGGTCGCACACCATCGATCGATCAATTAGAAACTTACGGGTATTTCCCCACTAAGAAATGTAATTATCGTCAAATCTCACGGTAGATGCTTCTCAACGCACCCAGACCTTTTGACTTTTAAGAAGTGTCTGCAAACAGCTTCGCTAATTCCCTCGATGCATACTGTAGAAAAATAACAGGGAAAAATAAACGTTTAAATTATCTTATGTTTATATATTTGCACGTGCGTGCGTTGAACATGAATGTGTTTATATATATGCGTCGTTTTATACTGGAATAATTCATGTTAGATTTAAAATTTTCACCGTGCTTTTAAAATTGTAAGCCAGTTTCCGTGAGTCCTTGACAAAATAAGGGTTATTTCAATGTACAAACATGGTTTAAACAAAATCTTCTTAAGTTCGGAACAGATCTTCAACTAATCTTTACATTGCATAAATGATATATTTCTGTCTGTGGCTTAATTCCTAGATAAACGTCCTGTCTAGTGAAAAACTTGCTTCATAAATGTGTATTATTCCTAACAAGCTGAAAAATATTACGATTAAAGATGTTGTTTGTATGTTCATTTTTTTTCTTCAAAAAGTGTTACAAAATCATGGTTATATTCTTTAAAAATACGAAGATGGTAGTATTGCGAAAAATCTGACAGCAATACTCTCAACAGACTTGTATGTTTCTTAAAGAAATCATTGTTTGTAATTCTAAATACGAAAAATTAAAAAAAGAAAGAATTTCAATAGCAGTCAGTCACAAATTAATTGAACATTTGATAGTGTGCAACAGTATAATTTCTGTAATTTTTCCCAGTACTAGAAACAATATTTAAAGAAGGCATGGAAATCCTGAATACAAAGCGATCGGTGAGTGAGTTTTGCATCTCGTGTTAGTAGTATAATCTCCTATGATCTTTTGCGTCTTTCCTAGCACAACTTGAATTATACTGAAAGAAGATTTGCTTTACCTATTCCAAATGGTGACACATGGTCAACAATGTAGGGTTTACCGGTCCCTATGATACAAATAGGGTATTAAAGGATTTCACTATATGTGATGTGGTCGAAAGGAGACACTTTTGGGCAGGAAATGGAGAAATAGCAAAAAATCTGCTCGTGTGTGATTTTTTCACAATTTGGTTTTGTTGCCAATTTGTGATGTTAATAATGTTTTAATGTTTAAAATATTGTCTGATAGTTTCAGACCGGAATATATCTGGCATCTTGTATTTTTTCAGACATTTTTCAAGGTCATTCCTACTCTCAACATTGTCAATAATAAAGGCCGATATCTCAATTTTCAATTATATAATACCATAACTTATCTTCGCTTAGGAATGTCCGATTTCATAGGGAAAAACGGCGTTGTGGAGCAAAATACCTCTTTATTTAAGATTATGTAAAACACTCAAAATTGATAGCCTGCCCAAAAGTGTCTCTTTTTGATATACCACGTCACATATGAAGTTCTATATTATACCGTTTGGGTCGTCTGTTTTTCATTAGTTACGCATTACGTACGCTCGTCTTTCCTCACTGTTCTAACCATAGCAATTTCGGCACACTATGTATTATTATGCTGACAGGTGCGTTGATCTGCCGATGATTAGCGCTATTATACCTTGTTTAATTTTCAATCCGCATCGCTTTAGAATATTAATCAGTTGGGCGTATCTTTGGGTCTCTGTCGGTCACTTCCACGTATAACTCATGCAATTCCAATTAGGGATTGTACCGTTGCACGTATTTGTCAAATACACAAAATCTAAAGTGACTGTTAGCAGCTAGAGATAATCATGTTCACATGGCATTCTTCACTGCGGGTAATAATAGTAGAGCCAAACTGAATCAGCAATAGTCTGCATATTGGTTTGACCATGTGAAGGGTGTTAGGTCGAGTGGGTTAACAGCTTTGCATAGGTCGATGGACGCATTTATGTGTGCGTATAACTATGTCTGAGGTATATAAACAAAATATAGGTGTCATTACCAATATTGTATATATGTATAGTTACGCAGGCCAGAACTACGAAGTATTGTGTAAGCCCTACTTGACACCATCCAGTGGTCACAAAGGGCCATTCAACCGAGTGCAAATTGCGAGTACTTGGTGGAAATGATAATCACCATCAGTGATCAGCGGCTATCAGCAATGATTGATTTGACGGTTGAAATGCGTTCGTCCATAATTAAGATCATTATCATTATAAAATATGATGGTCATAAGCATTCATAATGCAATATATAATTGATTTTCGTTTCGTGAAAAAGGAAAAAGTAGAGTAAGAAGTATACACCCGTTTTAATTCTCCTGTGGTCACCCTGGATCTGGAAAAATGCACATTTGGTATTTAATTTGACACGACCTGCAAATTACACTCACACAACTACACATGCCCTCTCTTTTATCCTTCTCTCTCATTCTGTCTCGAATATAGCAAACACACCACCCACCCCACTCATCCACCCAACACACGTTGATAATAGCCTAAAATACACACACTCATCAACACCTAAAATACCAACGCTAATTCGTTGATGTAGCATTGACGCTTTAGAAGAGTCACAGTGTAAATGCATATCAGTTTCAGATGAAACTTTCGATTATGATAAATTGGTGTTAGTTTCTCTCACAATACGTCCCAGTACAAATATTGATTGTAAAGTCAATGTTCATCTCACAAGTTAACACCCCGAGGTTCACACACTAGGATCTTACACATCCTCATCTACAAGGAACCAATTCTTTAAGCCAAATATGTTTGTGCAATAATGAATGACCTTGGAATGCGTTTCGTATATTAAAAACTCATGTACCTTACAACTTAAGGTTAAATAACTCATGTACCTCATAACTTAAGGTTAAATGTGAGCTATCAACGTTGAATGTATGTAAATGAACTGTGATATTTGAAATCAGACCATATTATCTCATAGTTGATGTTGAAATCCTGAAATAGCCCCTTTCCTCTTGGTAAGTAATGCTGTAACAGAATACCAGTGATAAGCAATGCAATAAGTGAAGGTCACCAGACGGTCTTCTGTTGATTGTACAAAGACAGGTGTTATGAAATATTTCTATGGCGGCTAATAAACTTGCCTGATCATTGAACAATAACTTAACTGTCTCTTCCTTTCAGCTACCCTGGTGTATGGCCTCCCTTAGCTGCTGACTGTCAGTCAAACACACAGCAGTAAGTTTTTACTCGGCTAATTCCTATACCGAAGATAAGCTCGTGTCTTTGTGGATAAGTAGCCTGAAGTTGTACTAGCCATAGATGCGATTGGGAGAGTGGATTTAAAGTTGCACCGTACAGATCAGTTTATATACCTAATTGAAATTTACAGGAACTTGCTATCACACCTGCAAAATTAGGGATATTTCTATTTTTTCCATCACAAAAATGCTATATTTCATAAGCCTTTACCGAAATAGGTGCATACTTTTTTCACGAAATTCAACCTAACGTAAAAGAATATGATTACTGTTCTTCGTAATATGACAGCAAATTTTATACCAGCGTTAATGCATTGATATTATTGTAGCTAATTGAGTTGCATAAGGTTCATGTAACCCAACTAATGAATTGCCTCAAAAATGACCGACATAGAATTACCTTAGCTATATAGGAGCAAAGGTGTCTTTCTTTTAGACCATGGTATCGTGTCATTACAGACGGTATCGGTTTTCTAAGGCCTTAGGGCGTAGCAAAATGAGCAACCGTTTTGGCTGACGGCGGCGGCTAGGAATAAATAGATGTACAACGAAAGCCTGTAAGATATCATTACCGTTATTGTATAGGTTTGATAATTAAACGAGGAACTAACGTAGATATGTGGATGTATAGAGAGGGAGCACATTATGCAATATGGTCGGATGGGTTATTTGGCCTAGATATTACTCACTCTTTTACCACAGGTCTTATTTGGATACTGTTCCAGGTCCTAGTTATGTAATAAGTATAGAGTCAGTCACTCAACATGTTGTTTTGTTCGACACCTCTGTCTTAAACCAAATATTTCTAGGCCATTCTCAGTGACATTGCTGTGGTTTGTTTTTAAAATGTTGATACCTCTGTTTCTAGTAAACCCTATGTAACATTGTAACATTATGAAATATACGGTGCTGCCAACAGTAAACATTGAATTCGCCTTACAGATATTGATCCTGAAAGGTAGGTCAATGGTTATTTACTGTAAAATACAGAAATTATATGGAGTTGTTGGGTCCAGAAAACTTACAATGATATCGAGATTTGAATGCAGAACTGGTGCATTAAAAGTGCAGTCACCTCGAAAAAATATCCAAAATTGGCGAGTGATAGGAGTTTAATGACTGACATGAGTAGGGTAGAAGCTATTTAAACCATTTCTACGGGTGAATATACTATACTGCTCATTTGCCTAATGCTCGTCAGACATTAATGTTTTAACTTTTTCGTCATATCATGTGATTGTTGTAGGATTAAAAATGGCTTGTAAATACAGGATGTAAAGATTATTCTTACTGTTTTACTTATTTTTAGATGGATTAACGACTAGTATGCTTCCTACAACTAGAAATCGATGTTGTTTTTAAAGCGATGATTAAGTTAAGTCAATTTCCATCTTCTCAATTCATCAAAATGAGTTGGTTCATTTGAGTTGATTCAACTTTGCTATACCAAATTTTGCTGAATATTAATTGATCTTAAGCAGATAAATTAAATGTCCTTTTCGCAAAAAAGATCTAAGATGATCACCCTATATAAAGAGAGTGTACTTTGCTTTAATTCAGAACGTGTTTTATATATAACATACCATACTTTAAAATATCAAAGCATCAAACAAACTTGATGGAATGCAATTTTATTAAATGTTACTCCTTCTCTTTGTTTAGATCGGCGATAACGTTTATGTGAATTTTCTTATTGTATTCTGTTTTTCAAATATGTATTATATTGTGTAATCTTTACCATTGCAGTAACCTAAAAGAATGTAGTTTTTCATAAAGAAACGTAGTGGTACGGACTGCCATTTACTAGTATTCACTTATCGTGTTTTACAGTAAAGCTACCACAAAGTAGAAGAAGTCCATAGTCAAGATAATGAGTATACACAATATCTTCACGATCATTGGGCCCGCTAATAGGCATAACCTTCACAAACGTATTAAACATAAAGGTTATAGAAATAACAATAAAAATCAATCTGGTCATGATAATGATGATAAAGTAGAACAATGAAATATGGTCGGCTCGCCTTTTGATGATATTTATAGCCATTTAAGACATTCATACTGCAGTTACTGTCCGTTTTCCTATACACAATACACAGTGCTCTCACCATTGACGCGTGACCCCTACAAATGATGTATGTTGGGAGAATGGACACTTGCCTAGTTAACATCACTGTGTGAAAAATAACCAGCCAATATTTTATTTATTCTCCAAAACTTCTAGCAAATATATTTCTCTAACATGACCTAAAATTACAGCTAGGTTAGATGTTCAGAAATGGTCGCACTTTTGTAAAATATGAGTGAGGGCAAGGCATAGCTAGCCAACTCCCCGTGTTATTTGAATGGAGATTTGACCGAAAATATTGGTATCGGACCGCTCACTTCTGAAGGATGCCACAAAAAACCGGTAAAAGCTACATTTAAATTATTCTAAATAGGTTCTAGAAAATAAAGTTTTGTAACATGTCCTAAATTTTTAGCTAATTTAGGTGTTTGGAGAGGGTCGTACTTTTGTGTTTTAGGAAGGACATGTAAACGACAGATAACACCAAAAATATGAAGAAATTATTTCTAAACCGTGTTAAGTCAAAAATCATTATGTTGCTCATTTTCAAGAATGCTGGTTTACAAAAGGCACGACATTGTCTGATTTCGTGAACAAAGCCACACATAACATTGTTTCCTTTCGTTTCCTTTATAATCGGTTACCCAACTGAAGCTATGAATACCAGCTTTATTGCGATATCGCACATGAAAACAGTCACTTGTGCACAACCAGAGAAGATCCGATTTAATCAGTTGAGCTGTTTCAATGAGTGTTATCTTGGTTTAATAGCTTTTAATGGGGTTAAGTCCTGCAAAGGTCGAGATGAATTCTACTGTAGACATGACTGCATCATGTCCTGAACACGCTGTTCAAGTATTAACTATCACAACATATCATGTGGAGGGAAATCAAATATTTGACAATAATTTTGCCCGTAGCAAGCCACAAAAACTTGCGCAAAACGCTCAGTGAATCAATAGTGAACTACTACAGCAGTGGTATGGTTGAAATACATTCCATAGACAAAAAGAAATTAAACAATAAGAGATTATTCTATTGAAACAAAATGTTTTTTCCTTTTGACAATAAAATACTCTGATAGTACTCATCGTTGTAAATTTATTATCAACTTTTATTGGAACATGCTTGGATAGTCTTTTCATATTTTAACGTAACGTGTCACACATTAAGTTTCCTTTACCTTATATATAACAGACACAAGGCTATGGTACCCCCGTGCTTACATGTAACTGCTCTTATTAGAAACTTGAAGTTTTCCCAATCAGACGTGCTGACACATATTGTTGAAAAGAGGTGACACTGAAATAGCATGGTTAGAATTAAGCTATATTTGTTAACCCATTTTATCTGTGCCATCCATGCCATTATACTCCTGTGTGTAAATTGTCAAGACCTAATTTATTTCAAAAGAAGATGTCAAACAATTGATTAGAACTGTATTTTTGTCTGACAATTTTTGTGATACAAAAGAACATGTTGTTATATTTTTTTATTATAACAGGCATAACACTTTATAACCAGAAATCCTTGGAGAGATTTTAAAGAGGTTGACACTTACATAGCCTAGTTAGATTTAGATGTTAACCCTTCGTGTCTCTATGATATCATACATCCAGTGTTTAAAGTGTCAAAACTTACTGCCTTCTAAAATGTACAATAGTATTTTGTTCTTTTATGTGATAAGAAGAGCATCTTGCTAGGATATTACCCGTTGCGTAGTAGATTTTGCACAATTAGGTAACATTGTGAGGTAAGTTTTTTGTTTTTCTTTTATGTTGCTGTCTTTTAAGAAGAGCATCTTTCGAGGCCGTTACCCATTGTAGTGGAAGAAACGTTTCATTTGTGTTTCTATGATGTACATAGAGCCATACCTCCATCAGTGGCGTAGCGTGGGTCATCATAGGGGGGGGGGGGCGACCATGATTGGGGAACGCACAGGGTCTAATCGGGGGGTACAAGCCGTTTTCGGCAATTTTTCTATGGGACTTTCTAAATTTTGCAATCGATGGGGCAAGTGATTAGAAATTTGGGACATCAAAATATTCACACAGTGATGTTTGTAATATAATAGAAGAAAGGAAGGAAGGAAGGATGGATGGATGGTATGAAGGAATAAAGGATGAAGAAAGGAAAAAAGAAGGAAAAAAGAAGAAAGACATGTGGAAAAAAGAAGGGAGGAATAATTACCAGAAAATTTTTTTTGCAGGAAGCAGCTATTCAGCCGAATGAGATGTTCTTACAGTTTATCATTTATATACCGCTGGGATCAGTTGTGAATGGTAAAATAAAATGTACGTCCATTAATTAATTATTTATATAAATAATGTTATCATAAAGGTTAAATTGTGGTTATTGCATTCTTATTTACCGTTATAATTTATTTTTGTAATCTTACTGTCTGCAACATGTTTACGACACATTCGTTATTTTGAAAAAGTCTATTGACTTTTCCTCTGGCTATTCAGATTAGCAATATATTACATTTATTACTATTTTGAAGTGGACTTGTCTGATGCATTCTTATATTTATGCGACATACAACGTCATTAAAACGAAAAAATAGGGACAGATCTTTCAGCACTTGGACCAATTAAATCTATGAGACCCATGGATTTTATTAATTAAAACAATTCATCGGTATACCATCACAGGCTGCACAATATTTTCATAATCATCAGATTGTAATGGACTTAAGGTTAGCCGAGAGTTTTTCATGCGCTTGATTTCAGAGGGGCGTAAGTTCATAACAGAAACAGCCATGCAGAAAATGAACAAGCGTAGGCTACCGGGACGTAGGCCTACTTACAATAGAATATCGATCCACGGTCAAGACATGAAAAGGTTATGAAACTTGGCTTAGCTCGTGCCCGGAGCTCGGATGCCGGGGGGGGGGGGGGGGGGGGGCACAAACCGTTTTCGGCAATTTTCATAAGGATTTTATAAATTTTAAAATTGATTGGGGGCACTTCGTCAAGCTACGCCCTGGAAAATGTGTTGATTTTGAATTTATAGCCTTGATATCTTTGATGAAATCAATGCTGCTATACAATGTAGTGCTATTCCCCTGATTACAATGTAATAGGGTAACAAACTAACAATATCAAAAAGCAATTATTTGTAAATCGAATTTGGGATGAAAATCAACAAGACAGACTTAGCAGGCCTACAAATTTCTGAATTATATAAAGTGAAAAACAATCAATCACGATTCACTGCACTCAGCGAATCAATCAAATAAAACTAAGAAAAGGAGCAAAAGAATAAAGAAATAGTGAAAAAGAGAAAGAAAGAGAGAGAAAGAAAATGAACGAAAAAGAAAGAAAGAAAGAAAGAAAGAAATGAAAAAAAAAAAAGAAAAAAAAGAAAGGGAGAAAGAAAAGAGGAAAGAAAGGAAGTAAAAATGAGAAAAGAGAAAAAAAAAAGAAAATTCAGCCACACGGAGACTCGAACCCACAAAATTTGTTCATATTAGATTCCCAGTCCAACGCTCCATCCACTAGGCCATACATCAGCTTACGTAATTGTCTGTTCTCAAAGCGAATGATATAACTATAATTGGATGCAATTACATGATTACAATCGCGTCCGCATTATGGCTCTTAGAATAAACACGCATGTCGGCGCTGAAATTTTGAACGAACTGATGGAGGAAAACCTCGTTTTTAGCAAAACTAGCTTCAATTTGGAGTGAAAATCAAATGGAATAGCAATTGGCAGAATGTTGAGAAATAATGTAGATATTCAGATGTCTAAATTAACGTCTCGTAATCAAGATATCGACAATTTCACAAACCAGCTTTTTCTCAAGCAAATTCTCCAAAATTTTCCCCCAAAACGGGCTTTTAAAATTTAATCGGTACTGTATTTGGTTCTTCCCCATGGCAACATTATTTCTTTGATCGATTTGTAATACAATACGAAAAAGAAGAAAACAATCACTCGGTGTGGATTTATACGGGGCGCACATTTGAAAAAACCCTCATGGAACGTGTTTTTGATCTTGTGAACATGGTGGGTAAAAATGCTTTAAACGAAGGATTTTCAAATTTATTCTAATAATTTGTATATAACACACACAAAAATGTTAAGTTACATCCAATGCACCAACATTTCACTCGCTGCGATATTTGATTACTGAGAAAACTCTGTTTTAGAGAACAACTTTATACGTCTTTTATACGTTTTTTATACGTCTCTTTTCTTGAGGAATTAATATTACTAGCAGTCACCCGTCTTTTGCGGTACTGATATTTTATATATAATTTGTTTAATGTTCTATTTAATGTGATTAGTGAGGTGAGAGGATATTGTCATTTAGAATTACAATTGAGAAGGTCAGATTCAATTTCAATGTTTGAGTTAATTTTGTTACCTTGGGGTGCACCCCATTTTTAAAGTTGTGGTGCAATTTCACCTGATGCAGCGCAATTTGAAGTGCAGTCTCAGAACAATCAAAATAAATTTACAATTTTGTAGGACATTTCGTCGTCCGTATTCCATAGTGGCGTATAGTGGGGCGCCGCGAATAAACAACTTTTCGAGAAAATCGGGTTTGAAGAAATGCCAATTTAAAATCGAGTTGTGTAAATCAGACATTCATTATATTTTGTAAATGATGTGAAATTTCTGTAGTAAACTAAATAGATTTTATTGTTATATATTTTTCAAAAGAAATAAATACATACTATTGCTGGCAAACTGACAATAAAACTATACGTCACTATGAAAAACGAACAAAACGCAATACCCTAACCTTACGTTAACCGTACGCCACCTCGGTCGCCGCGTAATCCCTATGGCGTTACTTTTCCTCGTTCGTATTCCATAGTGGCGTATAGGTCCGATACGCGTACGCCACTATGACATACGATGTTTTTCATTTTTGCCGATATTTCATAATTATAAAATGTGTATAAAAAGCGTATGGTCGATACGCCACTATGGAATACAAAAATGTCACTTTGTAACTATACGCCACATTTAATTAATTAATTACTAATTAATTAGCTAATTATGACTGATGAGACTTAGAAAAAATGAAAGAGAACATCATTAAAAACATATGTGCCAATTTTCAAAAAAATGACCAAAAATCACTATACGCCACTATAGAATACAGCCGACGATTTACGTTCCACATGGGCCTAAATATTTTGCAGAGACACAAATTACCTGTCAGCTGCTCCTGTCTTGTATCAGACAAACCCTCTCTGACCCAGTCCCTTAGTCGAATAAATGACATCCAAAAGACATCCAAATGCTTATCCTTACCAGACTTGCACCTGCATTGCTGAAAAGTCACCAATTTTTTTTCTTAACCATGATCTGTTCCTATGGGAAGTCTCAGGGAAATTGTTCAAAATCACCCATTTGGGCTACCTAACCACAGGTTTGGCAACCCTGATTAAGTTGTCTTTCAACTCAAAAGCTTCACTTCCAAACTTATTCAATAAACAAACACTCAATGTTGACTATAGGTTCTCCATAAAAACAGACACAATTGAACACAGAATACATGCTAATGTGACAAATTAGTTGAATAAACAATACATGTTAATGAGTTTCTACTGTGTCATGTAATAGTTGATGCAGGGACCGGAGCATGAGACAAAATTGAGTATGCGAGTGAAAAATATGGCATTGTTATTTTAGGCTGAAAGGCCTTTTCAATGCTTTTGGAACTAATTTACTTAATTTGACCCGTTTAACGTAAACAAAAACAAAATTCGATGTTTTATTGAAGTGCGCACAACATTGTTCTTCGCATCGGAAAAGTCCGTTTTCCGAAATAATGTAAACCGTAAAAGGTTTTAGCCTCACGAATTCGCCAGTTTCAGTAATTTATAATAGATGATATTAAATTACATTTAAGCTTTGTTTATTTACACGACCAACAAGGTAACGGTATTTAAAACCACTTTTCTTGCCCTTGATATATAAATATAATATAAAATATAAAATGTATGTTAATGTTATAGCTTGATCCGTGACATTGATTGCGATCCTGATCGAATACCTTTCTAGTCCTTGACAATACATTTTATTAAATATTTTACAACATGTTACTACACCACGTTTATATTTTATAATAAATGAAAATTCCAGGAGAATAATAATGCACTTGGGCTTCTTTGCCTTGGGGTAAATTTCATGTGCAAATAGTGAGCTCCGTCCTCTAAAATCCAAAAATAGAATTACGGTACCGTATCCTTATTTGCTGGTGGGAAAATTCCACTTATGTCAAGGAAGCCCATAGCCCCATTAGGCGAATCTTTAGGGTATATGGATTGCATGTGGAGCATAATGGTCAATTATTTTATAACAAAAGAATTATAATCATATTTTTCAAAGACAATACTTAGTCATAAGACATTTATGAGAGAATAAAATCATTACATGTTGAATTCGCCAGCAGATCTGCCATCATGGCCATGAACTGCCGTGGTGGTGAACTCAACGACATGCAATCGTGAATGCGCACTAGTTCGAATCTGATTTTTTCTTTCCTTATTATAGTGCCAGTTTGAATGCGCTTATCTTCTTTATTTATTTTTTAAAGAATTCTGTGTTGATTTAATATTGTTCAATTTTTATTTCTGCAACCTTTTTACACAGTGATGATAAAAACAACAACCAAGACATAGACATGACGAATGCAAAAATATCAATGAGCTAGATTTCAAATAATTGCACCAGAAGGTTTTAGCAGAGACGCACAAGAAACAATTAAAATTGTTTCTTGTGCGTCTCTGCTATAGCACAACTTGAAATACTGCCACGTGAAAGATGATTTTGAGGTTTACCGGTCTTGTGTGATACAATTAGGCTATAAAAGGATTTCAACATAATGAACCTTTTCTTTGGATCACCCGTTTTTCATTAGTTACGCATTACGTACGCTCGTCTTTCCTCACTGTTCTAACCATAGCAATTTTGGCACACTATGTATTATTATGCTGACAGGTGCGTTGATCTGCCCATGATTAGCGCTATTATAAATTGTTTAATTTTCAATCCGCATCGCTTTGGAATATTAATCAGTTGGGCGTATCTTTGGGTCTCTGTCGGTCAACTCATGCAATTCCAATTAGGGTTTTTACCGTTGCATAATCAATACGCGTATTTATCAAAAATAATACACGTATTTAGGTACTTAACCAAATCTTTACTAACTATCTAATAGCTGCTGGAGACAAAGTCCTTAAGATCATGTTCACATGGCATGTTTCACTACAGGAAAAAACAGCAGAATCAGTAAGAGTCTGCATATCGGTGAGATCACGACTTGCACCTGACGGTGAAGGAGGTTGGGTCACCTAAGTGTGGTATACATACATTGTTCTATAGGTCGATGGACGCATTTACATAGGTGGATAACCATATGTCTGAGGTGAATAAACAAAATATATTTGTCATAACAAAATAGTGTATACACGTGCATCTCAAATTTCACGAATGCAAGATGTTGTGTACCGAGAGCCATGCTTGACACCAATCAGCAGTCACAAAGGTCATTCAACCGAGTGGAAACTGCGAGTACCTGGTGGAAATGGTAATCACCATCAGTGATCAGCAATGATTTGATGCATTCATAATGCAATATATTTATCGATTTTTGTGAATTCCAGTAAAAAGCGAAATAAGAGGGTTATCATCATTACGCATATTAATCATTTTTCTTCTCGTTGGTCAATTAGGATCGGGAAAATGTATATATACATATATTTATATTAAATTTGACACGACCTGCAAATCACACTCGCACAGATACCCTCTCTCTTAGTATCTTTCTCTTTCGCAAACACCCCACCCCACCCACCAACCCACACACGTTGATAACATCATTAATGCACACACAGTGACATACACTCATCAACAACTAAGCACCAAGGCTAATTTGTTGCAATGACACTTACAAAAATACGAACTTGTAAATACATATCAGTTCAAGCTTCCGATAAATTGGTGTTAGTTTCTCTCGCATTCAATCCCAATATTGATTGGCAGCTCAATGCTCGTCTCATAAGTTCACAGAATAAGATCCTCATCATGTTTGTACAATATAGAAAGACCTTAGAATATGCTGGGTATTAAAACTCCCCAACTTGGAGCTATGAGGCTTGAATTGTGACTTTGGAAGTGAGACCATATTAGCTCATAGTTGATGTTGAAATCCTAAAATAGCCCCCTTCCCCTTGGTAAGTAATGCTGTAACAGAATACCAGTGATAAGCAATGCAATAAGTAGCTATAAGTGAAGGTCACCAGACGGTCTTCTGTTGATTGTACAAAGACAGGTGTTATGAAATATTTCTATGGAGGCTACTAAACTTGCCTGATCATTGAACAATAACTTAACTGTCTCTTCCTTTCAGCTACCCTGGTGTATGGCCTCCCTTAGCTGCTGACTGTCAGTCAAAACACACAGTAAGTTTTTACTCGGCTAATTCCTATACCGAAGATAAGCTCGTGTCTTTGTGGATAAGTAGCCTGAAGTTGTGCTAGACATAGATGCGATTGGGAGAGTTGATTTAAAGTTGCACCGTACAGATCAGTTTATATACCTAATTGCAATTTACAGGAACTTGCTATCACACCTGCAAAATTAGGGATATTTCTAATTTTTCCATCACAAAAATGCTATATTTCATAAGCCTCTGCGGAAATAGGTGCATACTTTTTTCACGAAATTAGACCTAACGTAAAAGAATGTGATTACTGTTCTTCATAATATGACAGCGAATTTGATACCAACGTTAATGCATTGATATTATTGTAGCTAATTGAGTTGCATAAGGTTCATGTAACCCAACTAATGAATTGCCTCAAAAATGACCGACATAGAATTACCTTAGCTATATAGGAGCAAAGGTGTCTTTCTTTTAGACCATGGTATCGTGTCATTACAGAGGGTATCGGTTTTCTAAGGCCTTAGGGCATAGCAAAATGAGCAACCGTTTTGGCTGACGGCGGCGGCTAGGAATAAATAGATGTACAACGAAAGCCTGTAAGATATCATTACCGTTATTGTATAGGTTTGATAATTAAACGAGGAACTAACGTAGATATGTGGATGTATAGAGAGGGAGCACATTGTGCAATATGGTCGGATGGGTTATTTGGCCTAGATATTGCTCACTCTTTTACCACAGGTCTTATTTGGATACTGTTCCAGGTCCTAGTTATGTAATAAGTATAGATTCAGTCACTCAACATGTTGTTTTTTTCGACACCTTTGTCTTAAACCAAACATTTCTAGGCCATTCTCAGTGACATTGCTGTGGTTTGTTTTTAAAATGTTGACACCTCTGTTTCTGGTAAACCCTATGTAACATTGTAACATTATGAAATATACGGTGCTGCCAACGGTAAACATTGAATTCGCCTTACAGATAATGATCCTGAAAGGTAGGTCAATGGTTATTTACTGTAAAATACAGAAATTATATGGAGTTGTTGGGTCCAGAAAACGTACAATGATATCGAGATGTATGCAGAACTGGTGCATTAAAAGTGCAGTCACCTCGAAAAAATATCCAAAATTTGCGAGTGAAAGGAGTTTAATGACTGAGATGAGTAGGGTAGAAGCTATTTAAACCATTTCTACGGGTGAATATACTATACTGCTCATTTGCCTAATGCTCGTCAGACATTAATGTTTTAACTTTTTCGTCATATCATGTGATTGTTGTAGGATTAAAAATGGCGTGTAAATACAGGATGTAAAGATTATTCTTACTGTTTTACTTATTTTTAGATGGATTAACGACTAGTATGCTTCCTACAACTAGAAATCGATGTTTTTTTTAATAGCAAGCGATGATTAAGTTAAGTCAATTTCCATCTTCTCAATTCATCAAAATGAGTTGGTTCATTTGAGTTGATTCAACTTTGCTATACCAAATTTTGCTGAATATTAATTGATCTTAAGCAGATAAATTAAATGTTCTTTTCGCAAAAAAGATCTAAGATGATCACCCTATATAAAGAGATTGCACTTTGCTTTAATTCAGAACGTGTTTTATATATAACATACCATACTCTAAAAAAATCAAAGCATCAAACTAACTTGATGGAATGCAATTTTATTAAATGTTACTCCTTCTCTTTGTTTAGATCGGCGATAACGTTTATGTGAATTTTCTTATTGTATTCTGTTTTTCAAATATATGTATTATATTGTGTAATCTTTACCATTGCAGTAACCTAAAAGAATGTAGTTTTGCATAAAGAAACGCGGTGGTACGGACTGGCATTTACTAGTATTCACTTATCGTGTTTTACAGTGAAGCTACCACAAATATAAGAGAAAAGTAGAAGAAATCCATAGTCAAGATAATGATTTTATAAGTATACAATATATTTTCACGATCATCGGGCCCAACAATAGGCATATCTTTCTTTCATTACAATCATTAAACATAAGTCACAAACGTATTAAACATAAAGGTTATAGAAATAACAATAAAAATCAATCTGGTCATGATAATGATGATGAAGTAGAACAATGAAATATGGTCGGCTCGCCTTTTGATGATATAATAGCCAATTAAGGCATTCCTGTACACGCTGTTCAAGCACACCATATAATGTAGAGGGAAATCAAATATTTGACAATAATGTTGCTCATAGCAAGCCACAAAAGTTTGCATAAAACGCTCAGTGAATCAATGGTGAACAACAGCAGTGGTATGGTTGATATGAATTCCATAACACTTCAGAACAGACGAAACGAAGGTTTATATGAAGTTTGTTTAAACAAAAAGAAATGAAACACTAGCGTTTTCTGTCCTTTTGATAATAAAATACTTTGATAGGACTCATTCTTGTAAATTTATCATCAACTATTATATTGGAACATGCTTGGATAGTCTTTTCATATTTTAACGTAACGTGTCACACATTAAGTTTCCTTTATCTTATAACAGACACAAGGCTATGGTACCCCCGTGCTTACATGTAACTGCTCTTATTAGAAACTTGAAGTTTTACAATCAGACGTGCTGACACATATTGTTGAAAAGAGGTGACACTGAAATAGCATGGTTAGAATTAAGCTATATTTGTTAACCCATTTTATCTGTGCCATCCATGCCATTATACTTCCTGTGTGTAAATTGTCAAGACCTAATTTATTTCAAAAGAAGATGTCAAACAATTGATTAGAACTGTATTTTTGTCTGACAAATTTTGTGATACAAAAGAACATCTTGTTATATTTTTTATTATAACAGGCATAACACTTTATAACCAGAAATCCTTGGAGAGATTTTAAAGAGGTTGACACTTACATAGCCTAGTTAGATTTAGATGTTAACCTTTCGTGTCTCTATGATATCATACATCCAGTGTTTAAAGTGTCAAAACTTACTGTCTTCCAAAATGTACAATAGTATTTTGTTCTTTTATGTGATAAGAAGAGCATCTTGCTAGGATATTATCCGTTGTATAGTAGATTTTACACAATTAGGTAGCATTGTGAGGTAAGTTTTGTTTTTCTTTTATGTTGCTGTTTTTTAAGAAGAGCATATTTCGAGGCCGTTACCCATTGTAGTGGAAGCAACGTTTCATTTGTGTTCACTCTTTTCGATCTTAAATTTTTTCAGTATTAGTTGCAATTTCGTATATACCTTAAATGGTTTAATAGCAAGATTGAATTTGAACTAGAACATGCGTTACATCCATCCTTCGAAGAAGGCGATGTAAAGCTCTCAGTCCCATGTGCATACAGCCATACCTCCATCAGTGGCGTAGCGTGGGTCATCATATTGGGGGGGGGGGCGACCGTGATTGGGGGACGCACCGGGTCTAATGGGGGGGAGGTACAAGCCGTTTTCGGCAATTTTTCTATGGGACTTTCTAAATTTTGCCATCGATGGGGGGCACGTGATCAGAAATTTGGGACATCTAAATATTCACACAGTGATGTTTGTAATAATGGAAGGAAGGAAGGAAGGAAGGAAGGAAGAAAGGATGGATGGATGGTATGAAGGAATAAAGGATGAACTCTTTTCAACTGTGTTCACTGGAGCAAAGGCCTAGCAAAACTTAAGATGCCTATGATAATTAGCTGTGAAGATTGTAAGACATCGAAAGGAAAGGTGGTTGAACTTCGACAAAGTGAATTAATGCTCTGTAATGAGTGTGAAAACAAACGACAAAGTGCATACCGAACGCAAATAATGAATAAAGAACATGACAAAGCTCGTAATACCCCTAGCAAACTATTGAAAGCAGGTACCGATGGCTTGTCTAGATATGTTGCTTCCCTTATGTCTTCTGAAAGTCACGAAAACTCAAATCATGAACAAGAACCCCTGAAAGAAAACACTTCCCAAGCCGCAACACCGTCTGAAGACGATAGTGTATCTTTATGTAACAGCAGCAAATGCACCAAGTCTCAAGGTGTTTTCACAAAATGCAACAACTGTTCCAAAGATTATCATCTTGCTTGTGTCGGATTAAAAAAACGACCGAGCATGAAATCAAACTGGGCATGTCCTGATTGCAAAACGAGTAATCTAAATACCCATGCAATCGTGCAGAAACTGCAACAAACTGTAGATTCCCTTCAATCGACGGTATCCAAAATGATCTCAGACCAAAACAAGCTCAGAAACCGACAACAATCACTAGAAACTGAAAATAATCAGCTAAAGAAACATGTGGCTGAAATGAAGACACAAGTAACAGAGCTATTAACGCAAAAGGTTTCTCAAGAGTCCTCAGAAAGTACAACACAAGCAAGAGACCCTCCGAAGTCTTTCATTATTGGTGACTCGATGCTCCGTGAAATTAACAGCAAAAACTTTCAAAATGCAGATGTGGAGGTCAAACCTGGAGCAACGACAAATGATATTTTTAGGGAACTTAACTCAACACCCAACCTTGATAGGTACGGGGACATTATTGTACATGTCGGCACCAATGACGTGTCAAATGGTTCAGATACTGATTCCATCACCGCATCAATGGAAGCGATCATAACATCAGCAATGGTGAAGGCTCCAACTGCTCAAGTTCATATCTCAGCAGTTTGTCCACGACGTACTAAAATGGCAGAAACGTCGGAGCTAAATGAAAACCTCAAGGCACTCTCAACCCGGCTAGACTGCGGATTCATTGATCTGACTCCACAGATCACTTACCAAAATGGCACTGTAGACACATCTGTATTGGCAGACAATGTACATCTAAACAAGAATGGATCGCAAAACTGATAAAGACATTTGCGGAAGCAGTCAAAAGTTTAAAGATAGAGGAAACCAACGCAAATAAGTGGGAACATGTAACAAAAACTAAAAATCACAAACGCAAATTTCACACTAAGTCTAACCCGGTGTCACAAAATCGTCAATCTGGAAATGGATCGGCACGCAAACATGACAATGAATCCAAGCACAAATCAGAACGCGAAAGACACTTAAACCGATCAAGACGCGATCGCGAACGTCATGAACATTCACAGTATCACAGTCACGAGAGTTATCAAAATTACTCAGGTTGCTGGAAATGTGGACTGTTTAATCACAATGCAACCACTTGTTATTATGACTCTAAGCTCCAGTGTAGATCATGTGGTGAATTTGGTCATAAGGCTAAATATTGTGAAAGTGTTTGGGGCCACGGTTCTTACTGAGATGTCGGCCACGAAGGTTGTGCCGCAGGTGATCGTACGCAAGTAAACGAATGCATTGATAACCATGTTGTTGAAGAATATAGTGTTGTTGATAATGATGTTTTAGATAATCATGTTGTTGATCATAATAATGTTGTTGATATTCATGCTTCTGAAAATAGTGTTGGTGATAATAGTGTTCTTGATATTAATGTTATTGATAAATATGTTGCTGATAGTCATGTTGATGATAATAATGTGGTGGATAATATTGTTGTTGATAATCATGTTGATGATAATCTTGTTGATGATAATAATGTTGATGATAAAAATGTTGTTTTACCCAATGACGTACCATTGTGTACTCATGTAAATGAAGATGAAAGTAATAATTATGTTGTTTTATCAAATGTTGTTTCATCAAATAATGATACTTATGTTAATGACAATATGCATGATAGTTGTAATATAAATGATATTACCGCTGCAGATGAGAGTTCTGATTATGTGCAACTTCAAAATGGCAAAGTACCTAATTTTAAGACCAAAGGTATTAAATTTGCCCATCTTAACATAAGAAGCCTTGTTGGTAAAATTGATGAGTTTAAATATATGTGTGGTGATGCGTTTGACATCATTTGTGTGAATGAAACACTTTGTGATCACACAGTGTGTGATAACGAGGTTAATTTTGATGGTTTTAATATACTCAGGAAAGATCGTAATAGGGGTGGCGGTGGTGTGGCAATTTTAGTTAATAGTATGTTCGATTTTAAGAGAAGGGATGATCTATGTGATGATTCTCTTGAATGTATTTGGGTCGAAATTTCACCACCTCATACTAACACACTTCTTGTATGTGCTGCATATAATCCTGATGGAAATGATAATGATTTTTCAAATATATTGTGTACAATGTTGTCAAAAGCTGCAAATGAAGATAAAGAGTTAATTTTACTTGGCGACTTTAACTGTGATTTTTCTCCTCACGTCAACTGTAAGCAAGTTAGAGATTTAAAATTTGTGTGTGATTTGTATCAGTTGCAGCAATTAATAAACCTTCCAACTCGTGTGACATCTCACAGCAAGACGATTATTGATTTGTTTTTTACATCAAAGGATGAGCTTTTTAGTGAAAGTGGTGTGATTCAAACTTCAATCAGTGATCACTATCTAATTTATGCTATAAGAAAAACCAAGCCAATTAAGGGTCAACATAAAACCATTGATTATCGCTGTTTTAAACGTTTTAATGATCAAAGTTTCATTAATGATCTCTCTGAACAACCATGGAGTGACATTGAACAAATTGACAATGTTGATGATGCGGTAAGCATGTGGAATTCAATGTTATTTGATGTTGTTAACTTTCATTTACCTAAAAAGACCAAGCGTGTTAAATCAACTCCATCGCCTTGGTTAGGTAGGGAAATTAAGCAGTGTATGCATCATAGGGATAGCCTCCATCGTATTGCAACTCGTTCTAATAGTGTAAGTGATTGGAAAGCCTATAAACTTGTTCGTAATCAAGTTACTAGTATGATAAGATCTGCAAAATGTAATTATTATAAGGGCCTAATAGATGAGAGTTGTAATGATTCTGGTAAGCTATGGCAAACACTTAAAAAGGTTATTCCATCCAAAGTTTCCCCAACTCCATCATCTGTTGGGTTTGGAGATAATGTAGTTACATCTGACATTGATATATCAAATGTGTTCAACAGCCATTTTGCTAGTGTTGCAACTAATTTACTTAATGAAAGTGATGAAAGAATTAATGATGTAAACAATGTTAATAATATTGCTGATGTTAATGTGTTACCTACATGCGAAGATCTTCAAGTTAAACCTGTTCTTAATATGCCATGTATTTCATATGATTTTGTTGACAGAGAAATTCGCTCCATGAGCAATAAAAAGGCTACAGGTCTGGATGATGTCAGTTGTAAGATACTAAAACTGGCTCGCCCAGTCATTGTAAAAAGTTTAGTTTATATTATGAATCTCTCTTTGTCAAAGGGTATTTTTCCTACTTTGTGGAAAGAAGCCAAAGTAATCCCTTTGCATAAAGGAGGTGATCTTGATAACACCAATAATTACAGGCCTATTTCCATCCTGCCTGTAATAAGTAAGATCATTGAAAGGGCTATGCATAACCATGTTTACTCTTTTTTAAATCGAAATGGTATTTTGAATGTTCATCAATCAGGCTTTCGTCCTGGTCATTCTACCGAAACTGCTCTTGTTGATATGGTTGACGATTGGCTTGCGGGCATCAACAATGGTAAAATGACCGGTGTTGCCTTTATCGACCTTAGAAAAGCGTTCGACACCGTAAATCATGATATTTTGCTAAGAAAGCTCCACGATATTGGAGCATCTGAAGATACAGTTAAATGGTTTGCTTCATATTTGTCATGTAGAAAGCAAAGAGTTACTTTTAAGGGTATTGTTTCTGATTCACTTGAAATGAAAGTTGGTGTTCCCCAAGGCAGTATATTGGGCCCATTATTATTTCTCATTTTTATCAATGATATGCCAAATGTAGTATCACATGGGAAAATATCCATGTACGCAGATGATACCACGCTGTCTGTAAATGGTACTGATACTGATATTATTTCTAAAAAGCTCACTGAAGATCTTTCTGCAATTAAGGCATGGTTAAATGTTAACAAGTTGTTTCTTAATGCTGAAAAGACAAACGTTATGCTCATTGGTAGTGAGCCTAAGTTACGTAATGATAAATGTTCTGCTTTTTCAGTTACCATTGATGATCGTCAACTTGAAAGAGTTCATAGTGCCAAATGTCTTGGTGTAAAGATAGATTCTAAATTACTCTGGCACAATCATGTTAACTCTGTTATACAGAAGCTTTTTTGTAAAATAGGACTCTTAAGACGTCTTAAAACATATCTTGACGTACGCACTCTTAATGTTTTATACAAAGCTCTTATTCAACCGCAGTTCGACTATTGTAGTGTAGTGTGGTTTGGTCGCTTCAATGAAGATATGCGTAAATTAAGTGTGTTACAGAAGCGATGTGCAAGAATCATATTACGTGCCAATTACCTTACGTCTTCTGATATAATGTTTCCTATATTAGGATGGGAATCACTTCCAAATCGTGCAATGTATTTCAAATCTTTGTTAATGTTTAAATGTCTAAACGATATGGCTCCACAGTACCTAATCAACAGGTTTTCGTATATACACGAAAAGCATAATGTTAACACCAGACAAGCTGCGACAAATGTATTGGCTCTTCCGCCTTGCATGAATGGTTATGATACTGTATATTTTAAATCATCTTTTTCATACAGTGGGGTTGAAGTTTGGAACAAGCTGAGTAATGAATTAAGAAGCTCAACAAATATGCAGACTTTCAAGCAAAGATTCAAGTCCTAAAATTTTGTGCATATACTTGTAAATGATGTGTTTTTACTTACTTTGAAAATTGTATGTATTTTTGTATTTTAAATTTGTCTAAGAGTTGTATATACTATATAAATTGTATGTTGTAAATTGTTGCTTTTAAATTATTGTATATATGTGTAGCAGGGCCCCATGTTAGACCAGCTATTTGGCTGAATTGGGCTACCCTGGATAAATATGATTAAAATAAATAAATAAATGAAGAAAGGAAAAAAATAAGGAAAAAAGAAGAAAGACAGGTGGAAAAAAGAAGGAAGGAAGAATTACCATTCCGAAAAGAAAAAAAACATTTGCAGGAAGCAGCTATTCAGCCGAATGAGATGTTCTTGCAGTTTATCATTTATATACCGCTGGAATCAGTTGTGAATGGTAAAATAAAATGTACGTCCATTAATTAATTATTTATATAAATAATGTTATCATAAAGGTTAAATTGTGGTTATTGCATTCTTATTTACCGTTTAATATAATTTATTTTTGTAATCTTACTGTCTGCAACATGTTTACGACACATTCGTTATTTTGAAAAAGTCTATTGACTTTTCCTCTGGCTATTCAGATCAGCAATATATTACATTTATTACTATTTTGAAGTGGACTTGTCTGATGCATTCTTATATTTATGCGACATACAACGTCATTAAAATGAAAAAAGGAATCTATGAGAACCATGGATTTTATTAATTAAAACAATTCATCGGTAACCATCACAGGCTGCACAATATTTTCATAATCATCAGATTGTAATGGACTTAATAACTCCACCTTGAGGAATTAATACTACTAGCAGTCACCCGTCTTTCGCGGTCACCGTCTTTTACGGTACTGATATTTTATATATATTTTGTTATATAATATAATGTTCTATTTAATGTGATTAGTGAGGTGAGAGGATATTGTCATTTAGAATTCAATAAACAAATCCTCTACTGTTGACTATAGGTTCTCCATAAAAACAGACACCATTGAACACAGAATACATGCTAATGTGACAAATTAGTTGAATAAACAATACATGTTAATGAGTTTCTACTGTGTCATGTAATAGTTGATGCAGGGACCGGAGCATGAGACAAAATTGAGTATGCGAGTGAAAAATATGAAATTGTTTTTTTAGGCTGAAAGGCCTTTTCAATGCTTTTGGAACTAATTAACTTAATTTGACCCCTTTAACGTAAACAAAAACAAAATTCGATGTTTTATTGAAGTGCGCACAACATTGTTCTTTGCATCGGAAAAGTCCGTTTTCCGAAATAATGTAAACCGTAAAAGTTTTTAGCCTCACGAATTCGCCAGTTTCAGTAATTTATAATAGATGATATTAAATTACATTTAAGCTTTTTTTATTTACACGACCAACAAGGTAACGGTATTTAAAAACACTTTTCTTGCCCTTGATATATTTATAATAGAAAATATAAATGTATGTTAATGTTATAGCTTGATCCGTGACATTGATTGCGATCCTGATCGAATACCTTTATAGTCCTTGACAATACATTTTATTATCTATTTTACAACATATTACTACACCACGTTTATATTTTATAATAAAAGAAAATTCCAGGAGAATAATAATGATTCTTTTAATAACACTATACCGTAAAGATTCGCCTAATGGCGCACTTGTGCTTCTTTGCCTTGGGGTAAATTTCAAGTGCAAACAGAGAGCTCCGTCCTCTAAAATCCAAAAAAAGAATTACAGTTCCGTATCCTTATTTGCTGGTGGGAAAATTCCACTTATGTCAAGGAAGCCCATAGCCCCATTAGGCGAATCTTTAGGGTATATGGATTGCATGTGGAGCATAATGGTCAATTATTTTATTACAAAAGAATTATAATCATTTTTTCAAAGACATTACTTGGTCATGAGACATTTATGAGAGAATAAAATCATTACATGTCGAATTCGCCGGCAGATCTGTCATGAACTGCCGTGGTGGTGAATTCAACGACATGCAATCGTGAGTGCGCACTAGTTCGAATCTGATTTTTTCTTTCCTTTATTATACATGTTATAGTGCCAGTTTGAATGCTCTTATCTTCTGTATTTATTTTTAAAGAATTCTAAGTTGATTTAATATTGTGCAATTTTTATTTCTGCAACCTTTTTACACAGTGATGATAAAAACAATAACCAAGACACTGACATGACGAATGTAAAAATATCAATGAGCTAGATTTCAAATAATTGCACCAGAAGGTTAATTTATCATTGTTTCATGTTTCTTGTGCGTCTCTCTCCTATAGCACAACTTGAAATACTGCCAGGTGAAAGATGATTTTGAGGTTTACCGGTCTTGTGTGATGCAATTAGGCTATAAAAGGATTTCAACATAATAAAGCTCTGCATAATACGTACCGTTTCTTTGGATCACCCGTTTTTTCATTAGTTACGCATTGCGTACGCTCGTCTTTCCTCACTGTTCTAACCATAGCAATTTTGGCACACTATGTATTATTATGCTGACAGGTGCGTTGATCTGCCATTGATTAGCGCTATTATAAATTGTTTAATTTTCAATCCACATCGCTTTGGAATATTAATCAGTTGCATGGGCGTATCTTTGGGTCTCTGTCGGTCAACTCATGCAATTCCAATTAGGGTTTTTACCGTTGCATAATCAATACGCGTATTTATCAAAAATAATACACGTATTTAGATATTTAACCAAATCTTTACTAACTATCTAATAGCTGCTGGAGAAAAAGTCCTTAAGATCATGTTCACATGGCATGTTTCACTACAGGAAAAAACAGCAGAATCAGCAAGAGTCTGCATATCGGTGAGATCACGACTTGCACCTGACGGTGAAGGAGGTTGGGTCACCTAAGTGTGGTATACATACATCGTTCTATAGGTCGATGGACGCATTTACATAGGTGGATAACCATAATGTCTGAGGTAAATAAACAAAGTATATTTGTCATAACAAAATAGTATATACACGTGCATCTCAAATTCCACAAATGCAAGATGTTGTGTACCGAGAGCCATGCTTGACACCAATCAGCAGTCACAAAGGTCATTCAACCGAGTGGAAACTGCGAGTACCTGGTGGAAATGGTAATCACCATCAGTGATCAGCAATGATTTGATGCATTCATAATGCAATATATTTATCGATTTTTGTGAATTCCAGTAAAAAGCGAAATAAGAGGGTTATCATCATTACTCATTTTAATCATTTTTCTTTTTCGGTGGTCACTTATGATCAGGAAAATGTATATACATTAATATTAAATTTGACACGACCTGCAAATCACACTCATACATACATATACTACATACTACAACATTTATAAAGCGCCTTTTCAAGAAAGATTCAAAGCGCTGACACAGATACTCTCTCTTTGTGTCTTTCTCTTTCGCAAACACCCCACCCCACCCACCCAACTCACACACGTTGATAACATCCTTTAATGCACACACACCCACACACTCATCAACAACTAAGCACCAAGGCTAATTTGTTGTCATTGCAATGACACTTACAAAAATACGTATCTTGTAAATACACATCAGTTCAAGCTTCCGATAAATTGGTGTTAGTTTCTCTCATATTCAATCCCAATATTGATTGGCAGCTCAATGTTCGTCTCATAAGTACACAGACTAGGATCTCACACATTCTCGTCTATATACAAGGAAACAGTTCTTTAATTCAAATATGTTTGTTCAATATACTCGTAGAAAGACCTTAGAATATGCTGGGTATAAAAACTCGGAGCTATGAGGCTTGAATATAAGTTACTGAATTGTGACCTTGGAAATGAGACCATCTCATAGTTGACGATGAAATCCTGAAATAGCCCCTTTCCCCTTGGTAAGTAATGCTGTAACAGAATACCAGTGATAAGCAATGCAATAAGTGAAGGTCACCAGACGGTCTTCTGTTGATTGTATAAAGACAGGTGTTATGAAATATTTCTATGGAGGCTAATAAACTTGCCTGATCATTGAACAATAACTTAACTGTCTCTTCCTTTCAGCTACCCTGGTGTATGGCCTCCCATAGCTGCTGACTGTCAGTCAAACACACAGCAGTAAGTTTTTACTCGGCTAATTCCTATGCCGCAGATATGCTCGTGTCTACTGTGGATAAAGTAGCCTGAAGTTGTACTAGCCATAGATGCGATTGAAAGAGCTGATTTGAAGTTGCACGATAAAAATCTACACCAATCAGTTATATACGGCGTATATATACGGCGTATATATACCTGCAAGTTACAGGACTCTCTGTACGTGACACTAAAGACACCTGCAATTTAGGGATATTTTAAATCTTTTCCTCACAATAGCAAACAATGTTAAGCTATATACATGTATAGCCTCATCAAATATATATAGATAGATATTATTTTCACGAAATTAACCTAACGATGACATCTAATTTGATAGTAACGTTAATGTGTTAATATTATTGTAGCTAATTGATTTGCCTCACTTTAAGATAACACAATTATTGAATTACCACACAAATGACCGACATAGAATTACCTTAGCTATATAGGAGCAAAGGTGTCTTTCTATTTTAGACATTGGTATCGTGCCATAACAGACGGTATCGGTTTTCTAAGGCCTTAGGACATAGCAGAATGAGCAACCGTTTTGGCTGACGGCGGCGGCTAGGAATAAATAGGTGTGCATGAAAAGCCTGTAAGATATCATTACCCTTATTATATAGGTTTGATAATTAAACGAGCACACTAACGATCGGTAAAGGAGCAAGATATGTGGATGTATAGCGAAGGAGCACATTGGATACGATTGGGGGGTGGGGGGTGGGGTGGGGGGGATGTATTTGACCTAGATGTTGCTTACTTTTACCACAGACATATTTGGACAATGTTCCAAGAACTGTTCTTAGTAATGTAATAAGTATAGATTCGGTCACTCAACATGTTGGTTTTTTTTCGATATCTTTGTCTTAATCAAAACATTTATATGCCATTCTCGATGACCTTGCTTTGGTTTGTTTTTAAAGGTTGATACCTCTTTTACCGGTAAACCTCTTTCTAACATTATAAATATACAGTGATACAGACGTTGAAACATAATTGAATTCACCTAACAGATATTGATCCTTAAAGGACGGTCAAAGATACGCTTAGGTGGAGTTGCAGATGGGTCCGGAAAACGTACAATGATATCGATAACTGCATGCATAAAATTAAAAGTACAGTCAACTCGCTAAAATAATCAAAAATTGGGAGTTAAATGACTGACACGAGTAGGGTAGAAGCTGTTTAACACATTTCAACGGGTAAAGATACCGCTCATTTTCCTTATGCTCGTAAGATACCATTTTGTTATATCATGTGGTTGTTGTAGGCTTGTCTGTATAATTAGCATGTAAATATAATTTTTTATCTTATTGATTTTCTTATTTCTAGATGGATTAACGACTATTATGCTTGATGCAACTAGACATTGATGCTCTTTAATTACAAGCGATGAATAATTACAGTCAATTTGCATCTTCATTGCAAATGATTCATCTTTGCTATACCAAAATTGGCTGAATATTGATTGATCTTAAGGGGTACTACACCCATTGCATTTTTTTTTTGCATTTTTTGCATTTTGTGAAGAAATGAGAAAAGAAATTGGACAAAGTGGTATGCAAAATGAAGGGCAAATCTTCTCGTTCAATTGGTGGCATCAGTATCAATGACGCGTACATGCTTCTAATGGTATAAGCCAAAAAGTGGTACATCACTGATGTTTTAAATTCACTTCATTTTGGAAAGCTTACTATCAACGTATTTCGTTAAAATTTTGGATATGTGTTGCTAACACATTAGGGAAATAATGTTGATATGTAAAATGGGAATAAGTGGTCCCTGATTTCTTTTATGACTTCATGAACTTGGTGCTCCACAACTATCAAAAAACGAACCGGTTAAAATGCTTCTATTTTCAATGTTGAGCTATATTTTGTATTTTGAACTTGCGACACTATGTCACCGAAACTTAATTAAGCCATAGGTAACAGGTTACCACAACCACAGCAATGTTGAAAAAGATTGTATTTTTTGTCACCTATACCACCATATTAGGTAGTTTTCCGTAAGCTTCATTTTTGTGATTTTGGTAACTATTTTATATTTATTTGCCCAATCCATCTCAACTAGGCAATCTAAATTGTACTCACCATTTACATCCCAAGGTATTTTAGTATATCCACCTCACACATTTCCATTATATATCCAGTAACAGACAAAATATCAAAATTGATGCCTCATTATGACATGTATGATATCACAGACTATCACATATATTCAAAATTGATGCCTGAATTTGACCTGAACCAATTGACCTATAACCTGACCTTTGATGACCTTATAGCCTTTTTAAATCTCTTTTCCTAACAACACATTATAGAAGATACATACATGGTGTAGTATTAAATTGTCTATGTGGAAGAGATTAGGCCTATTTAATTTATTCAGTGTTATAATCAGTGAGTACATTTCTATAGATAGTATAACAAAGGATTTAATGTATTCTATTCATGTATTCTACTTGGACATGTTCAATAGAATAAATTATGGTTTGTTATGAAACACACATCTCAGTTACCAGGATACAGTAAACAAAAAAAATATATAGGGCTAAAATGATTTTCTAAAATGGTTTAAAACCACTTTGTATGTAGAGATATTTTATAAGTTCAGGACATGAGATGATGAACATATTTATATACTTCATAAATTTGCAACAAAAAAAAGAAAATGGGTACTGATGAAAATCAGGGTATTATATCGCCTTAAGCAGATGAATTAGATGTTCTTTTAATAGAAAAGATCCAACATAAAAGTGTTGCACTTTGCTCTAATTCAAAAAGTGTTCAAAATGCGCTTTTTCGTTATTTGCCGATCTTTAGAAAATCAAAAATATCAAACCGACTCAAACATGTTGAAGAAATACAATTTTAGTAAATGTTACGCCTTCTCTCTGTTTAGATCGTAAATAGAGGTTGATGCCTTTAAAAATATGTGTATTATATTGTGCAACGTTTACCACTGTAGTCACCTAAAATAATGTAGTTTTGAATTAAGGAATCTAGTGGTACGGAATGGCATATCATTAGAATGCACTTGTCATGTTTTACTGTGAAGTTACAAAAAAATAATAGAAACGTAATGGAAATCCCATGTCACGATATGTCGTGATTATATAAGAATACGATACATCATCATGATCATTAAGCCCGTAATGGGTACATCTTTCTTTCATTACAATTATTAAACACAAAAGTTACAGAAATAAAAATAATAACCTATCAATCTTGCATTTTGTAGATCTAATAGCCAATTAAGACATTCCTATCATGTGGAGGTATAAAATCAAAATATGTGGCAATAATTTTGCCCATAGCATGTCACAGAAATATGCACAATCCCACGTTTCAAGTAATGAGTTTTCGTTTCTTTTTGTTCAGAAACCAAAAATCAGCAGATTGCTAGGGTGCAGCATATAGGCTGTTCTTACTTCATTATTTAATATTATAATTGGCCGCTTAGACGTAGTGAGAGAGTTATAAGGGCGAGGACATAAGTTGATATTGCCCGAGTATCAACTGTGAACTCAGGTAATGCAGTGGTTAAGACTCTGGACTGGTAAATGGTAATCCAACGACCGGGGTTCAATCCCCGCTGAGTCCTGATTTAAAAGTTTCATATATGCCAGTTTGCTCGAGCCCCCAAATTATCATTTAAATCATAATTTCTAGGGCTTGCATCATTTATTTCTGATCCTCGCCGTAGAAGTGATGATGTAACAGGATTAATTATCATAGGTTAAACAATTTTTGAATGTTTCGCACTTCACAGTAAGTTCACGTGAAACCTCTGCACTGAACCATAGATGACACAGAACAGGGAGAAAGTCTTGGATCGTAATTCTATAGAATATTCTTATCATGCTGATCACTCGCACCTGTAAGATGTAGTAGCTTTAAAAAGAGCGGTATTATATTCAATCTATGATTGTAGACATGCACAGGTGATGAGTGCAATCTGCTTATAGTGCAAGGCGATTATTCAAAAGTTGTTTTAACCTATTGCTATATGGTAGAAAAGAAAACGAGCAAGGTACACCAACTTGATGTGGGGAAACAAGTAAAATACAGACTAGACAATATGCAGGGGGGGGGGGGCAAAACCAGCAAATGTAAGCATAGGAAGTAGGCAAAGTTCGATAGCCAAAAATTACCAGTTCCAAGGCTCACAAAAGTGCTAAACCTGCAAAAACAACAAGGATAAAGTAACCTGGAGCAGACAAACAAAACCAAACAGACAAAAAACAACCGACGTTTCGAGCAGATAAACTGCTCTTCTTCAGGGACAGACAACAAAATATAAAAGCAAACAACGAAAACTACATGCTGTAGTTTAAAACAAATTCAAGTCAAAATTGAAGGCAAGTTCAAATAGTAGCAAACAAGATAAGCTCAGAGCAAAATAATAGAATGAAGCACAGTTTACTACTGCACTGTAGTAAACTGCTTCAAAGTAAGACATGCTTATCTTGTTTGCTACTATTTGAACTTGCTCAATTTTGACTTGAATTTGTTTTTAAACTAAGCATGTAGTTTTCTTGTTTGCTTTTATATTTTGTTGTCTGTACAAGAAGAGCAGTTTATCTGCTCGAAACGTGGTTGTTTTTTGTCTGTTTGGTTTTGTTTGTCTGCTCCAGGTTACTTTATCCTTGTTGTTTTTGCAGGTTTAGCACTTTTGTGAGCCTTGAACTGGTAATTTTTGGCTATCGAACTTTGCCTACTTCCTATGCCTACATTTGCTGGTTTTGCCCCCCCCCTGCATATTGTCTAGTCTGTATTTTACTTGTTTCCCCACATCAAGTTGGTGTACCTTGCTCGTTTTCTTTTCTGTTGTTCATATTCAAGGTATCCTCTTGTATCATTTATAGATCCTTGATGTGTTTTGTGTCCTGTCCGTTGGATTCACCATACCATTACCCACTTTTGCTATATGGTAGTTAATCCATCATCACTTCTATGGCGAATTAGCCGCCTAGACACAGTGAGAGAGTATCACGAAGACTTAAGTTGCCCGAGTACCAACTGTGAACTCAAGTAGTGCAGTGGTAAAGACACTGGACAATTAATCCAGCGACCGGGGTTCAATCCCCGTTGAGTCCGGATTTTTTTCTCTCAAAAAATTCATATGCCAGTTTGTTCGAGCCCAAAAACCATCATTTAAATCATAATTTCTCGGGCTTGCATCATTTAATGTCGATCCTCGCATAATTATATTAATTGTGTCTCGCATTGTCTTATGCCCTGTTAGGGTGAAGCATATAGGGAGTCCCCTTCTTCATTATTTAAATTTTAATTAGCTTATATATGTATTCAAATTGGTTCAACATGCAATTCAGTACAGATTTTAAACTACTTGGACATAATGGGACTCACAGATTTGATTAATTAAAACAATTCATCAGTGTACCATCAAAGAGGTAGCATAGACTGGCTACAGAGTATTTTTTTTTATTAATACTAGATTGTAATTGACTTAATAACTCTACCTTTGGGGAATTAACACACTGTGATACTAAATTTCATTTAAGCTTTGTTTCTTCACAATAGCAACAATGTAGCGGTATCTAAAACCACCTTTGTTGTCCTTATAATATAATAGAATATATAAATGTAAGTTAATGTTATAGCTTAATTAGTGCAATTGATTCCGAACCTGGTCGAATGCTTATCTAGCATTTGACAGAGCATATTAGTTATCTGTTTTACTACATTATTACTTCACTTCTTTAATAATAGGAAAAAATGTTTTCAGGAGATAGAGAACTGTGATGAAATTATGATCATTTAAATTTATAATGACAGTATGATGGATTGCAAGTAGTGGTGCATAATGGTCAATTAGCAAAGGGGCGATTAGTAGCTTGGACAATTAAAGGTGGCATATTGGCATGAAATTAAAGGATGCCAGGCATGGACCTTAGACTATACACTACCAGACTATCCTAGTAGACCATACTGATCCGATTATACATTGTTTGTAAGGTCTATTCTATTGTCTAAAGATGGCATATAGGCATGAAATAAAAGGATGCAATATAGGCATGGACCTTAGACTATACACTACCAGACTATCTTAGTAGACCATACTGATCCGATTTACATTGTTTGTAAGGTATATTCTATTGTCTAATTTAAATATTTAATAAGTCAGAAAGCTGTCACGAAATCCCTAAAAAATAGAGATGTCAGAATTGTTTCAAGACATGTAAGAGAAATATCATGACAATTTTAACAGTAAAATAGACTTGTGTCTATGCAACCACATTGCATTTAAGATATTTTAAAATTGGGATTGCTAAAATGTGCATGTTTTAATCAAGTTTAACATCGTTTTAAAACATTCCGTTCATTGTCCTTTGCTAAATACATTCTTCCATTAAAAGTAATACGTAAGCTTAAATGTGACGCCTAAAAGCTACACACATAAATTCTTGCATAATGTTTTTCAGATATATAGCAATGTACAGGCGTATTGTCTGAACAAAAAATAGCTGATCTAATTAGTCGGATAAGATATGTGATATTGAAGACATTATGGGTATCCATTTCATCTAATTCCACACATTGCCCGATTACATGTTGTATTTATCAGTACATAACACATAAGGGTATCGACAAAATCCCCCACTGGGTAACGAGATAGTTGATACGTGAATCACTAAGTAACACATGGACTATTAGGGATTGCTACGGTGTCACTCAAGGGCGCAACTAATCGCACAAGTATAGAATCTATGATGAGGGATGGTAAAGGAGACATTCTTTGCCTATCCGTTATACCCCACATCCAGAGTATAATGTGCTGCGTGGAATATCAATGCATCGTTTTGCATCTTTGATTAAAACTAATATAACTCTTTAAAAATATTGCTATCCCTATTATTTGGCTGAGTGACAACTATGGTAAAAGATGATACCAAACGTTTTCTGTAGATAATTTGACTACAAAAGTTATTTATTAGAGTGTCAAAACGTATTCTTTGTAACATTTTATCAGAATATTGATTTATTTCCTTGAATATAATACGTCAGAGTACAAATTATTAATCTGTGAATACATTAATTACATAATTAAATAATTATAAAAGCATTTGATATAAGTATTACATGAGCTCTACAAATGAATTAATGTACAAAAGCATTCGAGATTTATTACAAATATTAATATTGTTCTGAAGTTCCTACTTGGACTCCATATCCAGCCATTAGCAAAGTACAGATTACACTCTTGGTTCGGATAATCTACGGTCACCTATAGATAGTATTAATTTCAGTTTATTAAAACATATAAAAAATGACACAGACAGAGAGATGTTACATGATATCATCACATGATTAGTTTATGACCCATTATACCAAATAAAGAACATTTATATTTGACCGATAAGCACAGCGGACACAATGTTTTAGAAAGCTAATGTTTATTAGTATATTGTTTGTAGACTGTGGGCTTTGCGATGATGAGAACGTTAGCTATTTTTGTAACACGACAAAGTTAGAATTATACATGTAATTCGTCAAAATAATTAATGTTATTTTCAATGCATTAAATACATTAAAAATAAGCAGAAATGTGTTTACATTGGTTCAGTAGATGCTGAGTTGGTATTTGTAAGTCTGAAGAAGTTACAACCATCACCTGCCGAATTCGGAACGCCAAGCCGTATACTTTGAGAGTTTTTGTACTCATAGTTCATTCTATGACTGAGGTTAAAGAACTCTGTCCTGATAAGCAAGCGTGGATTTTGTTGTTAGGGGTCATCTTACGCCTCATCAGCGGGGTAAACGATAGAGTGACATTTCACGATAATGAGCCAGACTAATTGAGTTTGACTTATGACTTGTTTGTTTTGGTAGCAATGATGATGGTAAGGTACAATATTGTAGATATTAGTTATAAAGGTACATAATTATATTTCTTCATACACATCTTATAACTTCCATGTTGATATGGATATGACTGATAAAAGTAGTGATATAAAGGAAATGAGATTAGTAAAGAATGCCTCTGTAACACATTTTTGTAACTTAGGGAGGGTGTCTTAATACTGGTGTTGTTAAAAGATGTACTAACACTCTGAAATGGTTAAAACACTCTCTCTCCAACTCTCGCCCTCTCTCATTCTCTCACCCACCCCACACATCACACCCGGCGCAAAACGAAACTTTTTGTTCACCGTGCTGCTCAACTGTGAAGTATGTATGAAGCAAATTTGATAGTAAAGTGCTCTTTCCTGTCTCAAGATATTCTTACAAAAATATACTTTTATGTTTATGGGAAATGAACGCTTAACACAATCGCAAACCGATTCACTCACACACTTACCCACCCCACCACACACCTCTCCACATCCCAAATATCACTACCCTACGCCCGTCGACTCACGCTTCAGGATTTGGCGATCATGTTCATATTTTGAACTAGCTTTCAAAAGGTTTCAAATGCCATTACATTATATTCTCAATCGACAACTAAATATCGACCTTTTAACATGTCAGTCTGGCGCTGGTGTAAAAACGGACACAAAAGTTGAAAGCAAACCGCACAATAATATCTGACAGCATACATTTAACCCAACGTATCATTTACTTCAAATACATAAAAGAAGAATAGTCATCCTTCTAGAAGAATGTTTAAAAAGATATCACGCGAATGCCATTTCAACACTCTTTGAATCCAAAAAGGAACCTGCTAACCCCAGAGGCATCAAGCAAAAAGTCTCTCGCATGTATTTGAGCGATGTTTATAACACAAACTTCAGGGTACAAAGTTCTTGTCTTCTCACATAAATTTAAGGGACTGTTACCTATATAAAATTGGATTTACAGTGATTTCTAATGACAGGCTACCATAGGCAGGTGCAATGCGAATGCTGAACAGACAAATTACGCTTCATAGCCTCAAACAATATTCAAAGTGTGACAATACTACTGACGATGTGTGGTAAATACAAACTATATTGCAGAGAATGTGTCTCGATCCTTCAAGGCTTGCGGTATAGACGTTTCCTAATCATTTAATATTCACAATTACTAGATCTTATAAACCACATAAATAATGCTAAATATAGTGTTAACATTACACGTATCATTTAGCTAAGAGCTTCTCTCTTTCTTATTTTATGATTGCAATTTTTGAGGAAAAAGTGGTAATGTGACTCATCACAATAATAAACCAATTTCTATCTGATGAAGCTAACTTCGGTTGAACATAAAAGTATTATTTCGTAAGTCTGCAATCCAGGGCTCGATATTAGCAGAGCTCATTATTTCTTCGTAAAAACTCAACAACAGCATATTTGTTAGTATGAGCCATCCAATTAATCAATTTATCCGAAGTATAATCGCGTGTGATCACACACGGCTCTTTATAATAGAAACATTACCATTTTGAGATAATCGCATTTGAATTTGTACTCGTTTGCCATACATTACCTTGGTTGAAATATCCCCCTTTTTGAATGGTTATGTAGACATTAAAGTTACATTTAATATATAATGATATTGTTGTCATTTAGTCATTAAACTATTACGTCAGTATATCGAATTTATATCCGTATTAGTAATCCGAAATAGTAGTGTACGTCATATACTTACAACATAGTGGTCGTATTGGCTGCAAGTTACGTAATTTAATTTCACAGACTAAATATTGCTACGATTCATTGGAGAGGTACTACACATAGTTTTTGTATTTATCGTATTGTTGTCGTAACATAGCGAAGAGCTACTAAAACTGGTGACAAATTCTATCAGTGTTTTGTGTACTTTTGTGGATCAAATCTCAATTGGGAAGAAATGCAATATGACTTAACGTCCCTTGTATACTGGGAACTAACTTACGGTGACCAGCCTGGAAGCAATTTTGTTGAACAAGTCAACGAATTAGTTCATTCAATGAAATCAGACCATGGTTGTTTGATGTGATCATTTATTAAATTTTCTAACAAAACATTCAATTCTAGACCTGGACAATATCAAAAGGTATCACACAGTAAAATATAGATTTTCGTTCACTTTATTCATCTTTTTTTTGCTTTTTGTGTTAATTTTTTTCTATAAACTGTATATTTATGTGCAAATTGAGGGCGCTATTTACATATATTTTAAATTTAGCCAAATATTAGTTATTCCCTATATATTAATTATAAAAAATAGTTTGAAAATTTCCTTGCTATTTGCTACTCTTTTGACAGTATACCAGTGTTTACCACTTGTAAAGATGAAAACACGATTTAAGATAAATAGCGCCATCAGTGTTCACCTTTCCTTAAAAATGACGTAGTTTTTCATGTAATCATGTGAAAAAAGAAGGATATAAACCGCAGTGTTGATAAATAGGAAGTTCCATTCTTGTATCTACAAATGTCCGTATGAATATTGACCTTCAATATGACCCTTTTTGTCAAAATATTATATAGAAAATCATAATGACCAAAACGTATTAATCAAGCCTTTAATTTAAGACAGTGGAGATTACAAGTGATTTCAATCACCGATTTTCATCAAATTCTACAGGTAGTAAAAAAATCGGCAAATTGATGCATTTAAAATTACTGCCCACAGTGGCATTAAAAGTTACAGTTGCACAAAATGATGAATTTCTGTCTTTTTCTATAAAGAAAAGTAGGTCAGGTATATCGCAGTACATAGTACACATGGTACATCAGTATATAATGACAATATTTAGCCTGTAATACGCGTAATTTAGAGGTGTTCGTTACCACTTACCAATAGATCATTGCCCAAATGAACGTGAAGCTGAACATATGAGCATTCCAATCGGCTTAATTTAGGAGAACACATTGCTGCGCTTAACGGACAGAGTACATTGTCCTTTTAGAAGGTATGATTGCGTACTTCTCTTTCATGTTTGTATTCAAAGTTCTTCATTAACGTCTCCGTTACCTCAACACGAATTTTTCAATGCGAAACAAAGATACAATGCGACAAATATTAATATCTTTGCAACAGCTCAAGTGAGCAGCACTAAAGTCGTCATTTGACCAAAACTTCGAATATCTCTGATTGTCAGTGAAAATATCGGATTTCAGCCCCAACTTCAGATTTTGCAGTATTGATCACTGGAAATGGTAGGACCATTATAAAATATATAGGACGTTTCAGGCCCATAATATTAAAATATTTTTCAACCCTTCACCTTCGAATTTGGAAGGCCTACCTTACTTCCGGGTAGGGTGGTAAGGTCAAATTTGTCCGCTAAAATGAGCGGAATAAAGGATGGGCTGACAATTAGATAAAGACGCTTAGCGGTTTGTTCGGCAGGAACAAAATCTGGTAGGGGTATAATTTTGTTCACCTCAAGTTTGGTAGTGACGTATGTGCGTATTTTGCTCGCCGCAGTATCGAATTGCGCGCGTAAGGTTAAACGCGCTGATTGTCCACGCACGCGTACAGGGGCGGCTTGTCGTCACTAACGTCACTGCCGAAGTTAAGGTTAACCAATCTACTTTCGTTATACGAGGATTGCATTGGTAAGTAACAATATACACAATACAGTACAGAACCTGAAAATGTTATCTCAAATACAACGTTAAATACTCAAAACATCACGTCATACATCAAAGGTATTTTATCACAAAAATTGGCAATATTATACCAACCGTTTGTAAATAGATAGAGCATCTGCCTTTTATATTATGAAGTCAGCTCAAATAATGACTTTTTACCAATCTATTTCGGGTTTCGTATAAAGTGAAAGCTATAAAATGTAGATGGCATTGCAACTGGGATCTTCGATTTGATCGGAATTAACCTTTTCGGCGCGAAAAATCCGGCGCAGATATAAAGAATTGTTGGTGTCCGGATTAAATGTTCTATCACATAATCTTATTTAATATTTACCTTTTAAAATGTATATATTAGATACATTAGCTATAAATGAGTACAAACATACACGTTATCAGTGCAGTGGTCTAACATTCCCCATGGAAATAATCGTAAAACTTTGCGATTTGTTTTTCAATAAAACATCATGTGTCGTCTGCATACATCACCACAAACCTCAGTTGATATCCCCAAGCGTAGTGCAGCTGCATCTCATACGGTATTCAAAGGCCATTGGTTTCTCTTTCAAATCGTTCGCAAAGACCTCGTGTAACTATTGTAACTTAAACACTCTATATCTATGTGCTTTTGGCACACGTGGTGTATGTTTACTTAAACTCAGCGACTTAGATCACAACTGAAGGCAATTTAGAAAGTGATCAAAACTTTTCACGTACATGAATGTGTAATAAACATGAGGCGAGTCTGGGTAGTTCTGACGTTTTTAATGTTCTTTCATAGTTAGCATAAAACAAAGTGTAAGACAACACAACATACTGTAAGGAGGATTTCCAAATATTTCACAATGTAAATAAACAGCAATGTCGCATGCAAATTCCAAATCACAGGAGTCATGCATGTGAGGTAGCGAGGCCCACTCATATAAGATATAATCATCGGTATAGCTCCGGTACTTTTTTTAAAACAGTTTTTACCTACTTAAACATGTTCTTATTAAATGCTTTCACGTGCACGTCTATGAAGATGAGCGTAATCAAGTAATATTTTGATTAGTCCTTAAACAATAATTATAACCAAACTAAATTGAAATGCTTCTAATTTGCCACAAACCATCAATATACACCATGGGTGTTACAGGTGCCATTGTCCTCTCTAATGTATTAACCAAAACAAGCGTTCGTCGATTTCTAATGGAAACACAAAAGAAAGTACTATTCAGTCACTATATAGTAATTCATTAAACTTGACGTAATGCCAGATACTTGCTCATTTGTGAAAAGAATATCTTTATAAAGTCATACGAAAAGCCCGTCCCCTCTACAAAGACTGGTATCGCATATATACATGAATCAGCCCAACATTGATGCGTAAATGCATCGACTAGCGCAGCGTGTAATCGATGCGTGTCATGCATAGTAATATTAGTACTCTTATACATATAAATTGACAGGTGTAAAATATTTAAGTCAAAAAAAGCACATTGCTTGTGTAATCCAGTTATTGTTTCTTACAATTCAAAAATTAGTTCGGTTATTGAATCATTAGCGATTAAAAGGTCGTACCTGAAAAGAAACAAAGATAAATACATCGACAGGATATCCGCGGCGGTCAAGACCTTTAGTTCACACATTCTCTGCAGTTGAACTCCTTACTAGAACTGGTTTCCAGTTCCTCACGGAAGGGAAGCGGCCTTTGAGCGCGCTTGATTGGTTAGGACTGGTGGATTTTGTGTCAGAGAGGGCCTGTCACTGTCATACGCACTGATCAAGTGTTAAATATTGCATGACATGGAAATAATTATGTTTAAACCAAAAACGTTGCTCTATTTTCACAACAAAAGTGTTTTCTCTATACAAATATTTAACCTCAAATATCATTCCTAAGTATGATTTCCGCCCTTGCAAGACTTACCCACCCTTTAGATAGTTACATACGCCGTAGGTCAATGTTACCTTATACATACAAGTTACGCAAGGCTACTCTTCAATTATTACCACCACGTTCTCACGATTACCAATTAAACAGCAGGATCAATAAATTCAGAGCTCCCTACTTCGCTTCAAACATTTAGTTTCAAATACGGGTTGAGTGTCCGCCAGACGTATTCCACCATTGGATAGTTAGCATGGTTATACATTCCGATATGCCAATATTTGCTTTGATATATTTACGCTGCTGTAGAAAATTATCTAATCACATTCACAAAATCCTAAATGACTGAGAGCCATTCAACTTGTATTTGACCTTCAATTTGTTCTTGGGACATGAACATCTGATCTCCACCTCGAGGTATACAGTTCTGTGGCCGCCTTTTAAAGACCTGGCTAGATTTCCTGTGTTGTCATCAAAATTGTTGCTCAAAAAAATCAAGATTAATGCTGTTTATACTCTCGGCTATCTTGTTGGTGCTACGATATATGTTTATTAAAACAAAACAAAATTCATGTACATGGTTACTTGAAAGGGTATGCTAACAAAAAGAGGCAGTCTGTTTTTAGAAAGAAGTGTTCTTTTGTCACAAGAGTTTCACTATAGATTTCTAAAGTACTTCGTTTGTGTCTGAGGGACAAACACTCTGTGACACACCCGAAGTCACGCAATATGTTTACGTAGTCACTATATCTCTGATTATTATGCATAAGGCAATTTACAAGGGCAAAACAATTCTCCCACAATATTCATAGTATTTTTTTTTATAGTTCAAGGGTGTGTCTAATCTTAAACAGATTAAACGTAATTAAAAAAGAGGAGAGATATTTTTCTGGCATGTTCATTCTATGAATAGGGGATAAAAATATTGAAATTTTAAAATTTCAAACATTTTACACGTTCAAATTGAGCATTAGGGATCGCAAACATTTTCATATATTTCATGACAGTGAAGGTTGCAAAATTGATATTTTGGCAATATGAAGACATTTTTCATACTATTCTTAAAGTATCAATAAGTATCAATAATTTTATAAAGTTCAAATGAATATTTGATTTGGCGTTTCAGCTTGTTACTTGAAGTTGACGAAATATGATTGCACCCTGCTCACAATTCTTATTGTAATTCTTGTACCTAATCGTGTCGTATTTAGATATATTCAGTAAGAATTAAGCTACAATGTTGGAAAAAATCCCAGCTTGTCAAACCTGACATCCATATCATCCAGAATAATGCCTTGATATGGAAGTATATCAGCTCTTGGTACATGGACATAAGACCCAATCATAATACAGTATCTCATTCGATACCAAAATCATAGATTTATGCAAAGTATAGTAATGACAAAGACAAACCGCTCAAAGTCAAGATATCTTGATATGATGAACATGATACCGAAGTCTTTAACATCTGATAATAACCAATCGGTTGCTATGAGTGTTTGGTTTGATTTTATAACATTTGTATTGAACAGTTATATTTGATGAAATGTTGATGATCAGATGAATAGGAACACAATTTTTCATTACCGTTCATTCTGGCCTTGGAATGGGAACATAATTTTTCATTACCGTTCATACCGACCTTGGCAACTCTTCTCTAATTACAATTTTGAAAATGCCCATTTTGATTCTACATTAATACTTCACTGTGCATTCTACGTATTATTAGGGTAATTGGTGGCACCATGTATCGGACACTAACCTATTACCCAATAGTGTAATACTGCATAGTCGAGAGAAATATTCTTTTTACTTGTCAATGCCGGTTCTTGTAAACCAACTGTCATACTGTCTTTGTGTTCTCTGTCTCTGTCTGTCCGGGTGTCTGTCTGTCTGTCGGTGTGTCTGGGTGTCTGGGTGTCTGTCTGTCTGTCTGTTTCTTTTGGTGTCTCTCACCGTCTGCATATAAGTTGTTTGTTGTTGAACCCTCGTATACGCATTTATGATGTGACATATTTTTTAATCACATTTTGAATCACAATCTCATTGCATTTTCCTTTTCATGTCTCTTTTCCCTCTCTTTTGCAATTCAAGTCATCAAATATTTGAAACTATATAATCACTGTCATCTTCTAGCAAAGTTTACAAATGATTTGAAATGTTAACATTCAAAAACAATTCCGAACATCCTGTCATGTATCCGCCATATTCTTTGCATTTTCCAAACAACAACGGAATTCAGTGACAAATTGACGAATTACTTGAAATTAAAATCGATCATTTTAAACACCTAATATGTTAGTATAGTAAAATTCATCTTTAGTACTGCCAAACTGGCTGGAAGCAAGCAATCAATATATCATATATTCAGTTAAACAATTCAACTTTTATCTTATTTTGTGTATAGAATACCTAAGTATGACATGAGAAAGAGGGCTTTACTGAAGGAGGTAATGTGATCCCATAGATGTATGAAAGTCATTCTCAAATATCATTTTTAACATAGAACACATCATCACAAGAATATTCTATTTCCTACTTAACCTTTTGTATAGCAAGGTATTAGCCTAAATATCGCTAGATTTTCATAGGTATTTTGACGATTCAGCTGTAGTCCCAGTTCGATCGCTGACAGCTAACTATTGTTATTTGGCCAATGATATGACGCGTTCTTTTCAGGTACAAGATATAAGCATTCATCCTATTTGCCGATAAGCAATTGCTCATTGCTAGCTATAGCGATTGTAGGTTTGGCTGGAAGCAACGTACACTGTCATCAAAGATTTGGGATAACCAACTCACCAGGTGAACGTAGTCATAAAGTCATTAGATTCCCATCTCTAATTTCCAGAATATCATATTCATTTAGAAAACGTGCACAACCAAATGAACGTGCAGCAAATCGCTTAGCAATTATGCTTGTGTTATGTGACATGGGTAGTGTTATGGGCATTGCTCATTTAATTTGGCGCATCATCATCACCATCCTATTTTTGCTTTAAGGGGGCACACAAAGTCACTCTAAACAATAGTAACTGAAATGGTAACCTGAGCTTTATTCCTTTTTATTTGATACCAATCCTCTTACATCCCATGCAAACGATTTTACACCTCTCCCACTGCAATAAATATGCTTTACATTTCCAAATCTTTCCTTGCTTTCTTGCTTTCCTTGCTTTCTATGTTTTAAAGAAAAAATAGTATCCAAACGGTTACATTGCAGCACATTACATCAAAGCTTCATTGGGCGCCCTATTCCTTTTTTAAAGGAATTTTTATTATTAGCTTGTATTAATAAAGGTGCTAATGATAAATGATAAAACCTTTGGAGACTCCCACAATTTTGGGCTTTACGGTGAGTATTCGAAACGAGAGGCTAAAAAGCAAGTTTTTCCCCCTGAAAACCAAGATGCGAAATGCGGGTTTTTTATTTTGTTTATTTTCCGATTTATACCACAGTAAGTTTTAGGAAAACAAAAGATTGACCTGCATGTGATTATTTATTTCATATTGCTGGTAAAGTTGGATTTGGATCCAGGCTGTCCCAAACCTTACATGAGGAGAAGTTGATATTTACTGCTAGTTGGGTATTCATTGGTTAAGACGGGCCAGTAAAATTGTAATTAATTGTAATTAATTGTAATTAATAATGCTAAATAAATATATGCTTGGACTTAATTGGAAGTAAATGGATGGGGAGGGGGGTAAAGCCTTCAAGAAATCACGACTAGCTCTGATTGTAAAGATACACAATTACCATACGAGGTAGCTGCAGCCGGCACAGACCGACCATGACAAAATAAACCGAGTATGGTCGTACTGGCTACAAGTTACACGATTTAATTTCACAGAGCAAATATTGCTACGATTCGTTGGAGCTTTACTTCGTGTAGTTTATGTGTTTATCGTACTGTTGCCGTGACATTAGCGAAGACCTGCTATACTGATGACACATTCTGTCAGTTGTTTGTTTACTTTTGCGGAACAAATCTCAATTTGTGAAGAAATACAATCTGACGTGATGTCCCTTGCATATCGAGAACTAACTTTTAAGTTGAGGACATTGTGACTGGCCCAGAAGCAATTTTGTTTTTAAAATAACTTTAAACACGGTTAATAAATCAGTTCATTCAATGAATTCACATAGGCAATACTGGATTTAATTCAAGGAGCCATTCCTAATTTAAAGGCACTATCCTTGAAATGTTAAGAATAACTTAAAACTGAAGCATAAGTCAATAACCGACATCGTTTTCATGTTTTTGATGTGAAAACAAAATGGCAAAAAGGAAGAAAAAAAGACAGTCAGTGTTGTAAATATAAGCTCCATTCTTGATTTTGATCTGTTTTTAATGATTTTTGATCATTTGCTGATTTACTGCACCCATTATGATTAGTTGAATAATCGAAAGTATCAATAGATGTCACTGCTCCTCGCCAATGTATTCGCGGAAAACACGATGTCTGAGCTGAAAGTGATGCTTTTTCCTGTTTTCCATCTTAAGTGTAGACTAATAGGAGAAAACATGGACCTTTTCCAACTTCATTATTTCTGAAGAAAGGAAACGAGAAATGGAAACGAAATGAGTCAGGGAATATAATGGTAATGTAGCAGTTCAGTTTTTGAAATCTTCAGTTAGCAGCTTTTTATAAAGCAGAGACAATGAAATTAGCGAAGTTGTTTTATTTTTTGGAAATTTGTCTCATTTTTTGAAAATAATTTTAAAAAAATGTCACTCTATTCAACATAAATTTGCACACAATGGTGCATAAATTCAAAAACATGTTACATGTACAAGAAAGCGGCAGATTGATGTATGTATATAGAATTACAATTACAATTAACAATTACCCAAAATGATGCATTTCTGTCTTTTTTTTATCATAAGGAAAAGTAGGACGCGTAGATCGCAGTACGTCAGTATGTAATGACAATATTTAGCCTGTAATACGCATAATCTGGAGGTGTCAGTTACCACTTCCCAATAAATTAGTGGACAAATGAACGTGAAGCTGAACAACTTATGAGCATTTCAATCGGCTTAATTTCAGAGAACACATTGCTGCCCTTAACGGACGGAGTACATTGTCATTTTCAACGGTATGAATAACGTTACTTCTACGTATGCATCCACATCTAGGCTATCTTAGCGTAAAATTTGAATTTTGAACTTGCTTATTCATAGCATTAGGCCAAAAAAGTATATTATTTGGTTGCCCTTCCAAGACAAAAATTTGGAGGGTCGGTAGATCTATCCTTTTATTTATTTTCTTCATGGGCTCTTCCTCGTATTCAAAATGCAATTTCGTGTGTCTGATGTGCTCTCATGTCCCTATCCGAGCCTTAAAGTAACAAATCCAATCAATCATTTTCGAAATAAATATAAATTACAGCTAATCTCATTTTTTATAACTAATTCTTGGAGCACCTTCTTTGTTCTTGTGTGATAGACTTAATATAATTTGTTTGTTAGCTTTTGTTTGCTGTTGTTGTAATTCTGAAAGGGGATGATTAATGCTGGTCTTATTGGCATTTCGATCACCTCCTCCATAGTTGTCTTTGTATTATTTTATGTTGTCAAGTATAATTTCAATTTATTTTTTATTATTATTTATTCATTCATTCAATCATTCATTCGCTTGATTAGCAGGAGCGGTAATGGACTCCTGGACAGTGTTTTGTTAATTTCTGACACTCCGTTTACTACTATATAATTATGTTCGCATAAAGCACTAACATATCTCCCAAGTAATAAGAGACAACATGTACCTAAAGATACTATCGCGTTTATAAAGATGAGCGTACAATCACATAATATTTTGCTTAGTTATTTAACAATGAATATAACCAAAGAAAAGTAAAATGCATCTTATTTGAAACAAATCATGAATGTACACCATGCGTGTCGCAGGTGTCGTCGTCTCTTTTCATTTATTACCCAAAACAAGCGTTCATCGATTTCTAATGGCAACACAAAAGAAACTAAGACTAGATTCAGTCAATATATCGTTGTTCATTAAAGATGACATAATTCCACTATACTCGCTCATTTGTGAACGTAATATCTTCATAAAATCTTCTTAAAAAGCCGTTTCCTCTACAAAGACTGGTACCGCATCAGTCCAACATTGCGGAAATACATCGACTAGCGCAGCGTGTAATCAATGCATGTCATGCATATATAGTATTTTTGATTCGATGTTGGCTTATGACTAGTAGCACTTTATATCTGTTTTGAATTATACATACATTGACAGGTGGAACATATTAAGGTAAACGACAGTACATCGCTTGCTTAATCCAGTTATTTGTTTTTCTTAAAACTCCATATTAGTGCAGTTATTGAATTCAATTAAAAGGTTGTATCATTCACGAAACAAATATGATCTCCTGCGGGATGCATAATTCGACTGGATATCTGCGGCAGTCAAGCCCTTTCACCGATTTCCAGCATTTGAACTCCTCTCCACATGTCTTGTCAAATATTGCATGACATGGAAATTTAATCCAACAACTTGGGTTTAGAGTCCTTGCTCTATTTTGACCTCAAAAAGAGTTTTCTTTATATCAATACTTGGCCTAAAAATCACCACAAAGTAAGAGTTAGGCGTTAGGCGAGTAAAAAGTTACACACTACGTTAGCCCAGTGTTACCTTAGATACAAGGTACGGTAGACCACATTTAAATTATATCACCACGTCTCTTATGGTTATCAATTTTATTTCAATCATTTGTCTCAAGTAGGGGTTGTTTGTCCGCCAGTCGTACTCACCCTTAGACACGCAGTCCCAAATGTCAATATTTGCTTTAATATTATTTACGCTACTCTAAAAAAACTTTTGCATAATTCTAAAAATATATGAATGAATGAGAGCCATGCAACTTTAATTTGACCTTCAACTGCTCTTTAGGACATGAATATCTGATCTTCACATCGAAGTTATATAGTTTTGTTGCTTTTTAAAGACCTGGTTACATTTCCTGTGTTGTCGCCAAGGTTAGCGTGAAGGTTTAAAAATTCAAGAATTATGCTGTTACTCTCGGCAATCTTCGAGATGCTACGATATATGATTATTAAAACGAGACCAAATTCATGTACATTGTTACTTGCAGGGATATGCTAACAAAATGAGGCAGCCTATTTTTAGAAAGAGGTGTTCTTTTGTCACAAGAGTTTCACTATAGATTCCTTAAGTACTTCGTTTGTGTCTAAGGAAAAACACTCTGTGACACACCGGAGGCCACACAATATGTTAAACCAGTTACATGTATCACTCGTACACAATATATCTCCCATATTTTTCAAAGTATACATCAAGTTCAAGGGTATGTGCTAACTGTAGAAGATTTGCACGTAAAATCGCCATCATTTTACATATTCAAATTAAGCATTTGGGCTCGCAAACATTTATGGCATAAAATACTTTGAAGGTTACAAAATTGATATTCGCAATCTGAAGGTATCAACAATTTAATAGGATTCAAAAGAATAATGGATTTAGAATTTCAGCTTGCTATTTGAAAGTGACGTTTATTGTAATTGCAGCATGACAAAAATTATGTAAGTCTTACACCTAATCTGCTGGTATTATTCAGCATGTTCAGTAAGAATTAAGCTATATCATGGGGGAAATAAATCCAAGTTTGTAAAAGTAATTCAAACTTTTGATTTCCATATCATCTATAATAATATACCTTGTTATGGGAGTAGTATCCATCTGTGTATGCATGGCCCTAAGACTCAATCATATGAAAGTAATCTGATAATTCGATATAAAATCATAGATTTATTGAAGGTATAGAAATGACATAGCCAAACCGCTCAAAGTCAGGATATCTTGATGATGAACATGATGCCCACGTCTTTAACACCGGGTAATAACCAATTGGTTGCTATGTGTATTTAGTTTGATTTTATAACATTCGTATTAGACCGTAATATTTGATGAAATAAAAAGTCACATAATTTTCATCAGATGAATTTGATCAGATGAATGGGAACAACATTTTTCATTACCTTTCATCCCGTCCTTGGAAAGCCTTCTCTATCATCTATATTGCAATGTTCAAAATATCATGTTGATTCTAGTTACTGATTACTTCACTGTGTGTATTACCATTACGTATAAGGTAATTGGTAGCAACGACAATCATGGTATCGGACATTACCCTACTCTCAATGTATAATATCCTTCGAGGAATAGTTTTTACTGGCCAATGCCGGTTGACTTTCATGGTGTCTTTGTTTTTCTTTCTCTGTCTGTCCCCTTCTCTGTGAGTTTATCACCCTCTGCCAGTATATCATGATTCTGACAACAAGAATATTTTATATCCTACTTAACCTTAGTGGCAAGTTATTAGCGTAAATATCGCTAGATTTCCACGGTATTTTCAATTACATTGACGGCTTAAGCTGAAGTAACAGTTCGATCGCTGGCAACTAACAATTACTACTTGGCCAATCATGCTCGTTCTAAAATCGAAATACTCATCTCATTGGTCACTAAGCAATTGCTCATTGCTCCAGCGCTATATAGTGATTGGCTGGTAGGTTTGCCTTGAAGGAAGTTAAGGAACTACTGTCATTCAAGATTTGGGATAACCAATTCACCAGGTGAACGTAGTCAAGTCATAAAGTCATTAGATTCCCATCTCCAAGTTCTGGGTATATCATATTCATTAGGAAACTTGTATAACCCAATAAAGGTGCAGCAAATCGTTTAGCAGTATGTTTGTGTTATGGGTTATGAAATTCGGATTGAGATAATCGTAGAGATATGGCTACGTGACGTTCGTAACGTATTGGGCATCAAATTTAGTGCATAATGATGATGATAATAATAATAATAATAATAATAATAATAATGATAATGATAATAATAATGATAATGATAATGATAATAATAATAATAATAATAATAATAATAATAATAATAATAATAATAATAATAATAATAATAATAAATAACAACAATAAAAAGATATCAAAACGACCTCTTCTAATTTATCAGGATACATGTCAAAATACACACACTTCCAAAATAGCAAGTAGCATCAATCCATAATTCAAATGAAAAACAAATGACTTCTTTTTCAAGAAGATAAACACTAAATCCTTCTGATTTCGCTCTTTCTGATACAAAGTCAATCTGTTGCTGTAATCCACCAACTCACATGAAGCAAATGTCTTAATTTTGATAACGGCTGTATTATGATAGACAACCTAATCCAGTCTATCCACGGAGCTTTAATTTTCTCCGGATCGTCTTCAATGTTTTGACAAAATAATACAGCTGAAACAAACAAGCCTTGTAAATATGACACAAATATGTTGTTGAATTCCTTCTTATCATGGACCGCAAGAAAATTAATTTCCCCGCCAAAACAACCCATTTTTGGTTTTGGTTAGATTCGTTGGAAATAAATTTCCAACGTATATTGCAGTGTTACAGATAAATGATAAAAACGTTAGCAGATAGCTAATATTTGTACGGTGAGCAGTCGAAAAAAATAAAGCTGTTTGTTATTTTTATGTTTAAATGATTAATGGTCACAGAGGTTGTGGGGTGTCATTTATATCCAGGTTAAAATTACAATTATAAACAGCGCATTTGAAATTTTGAACACGACGATGGGTTCTTCACAAGTAACACAATAAACGTCATTGTGATAATTTACTTTCTGAAGCAACATCAATTGTGAAACTATAATGAAATATTTGAAAACCCTTCGAGTGTATTTATTTATGTGAATTATATTCAACAGTACGGCAAGTGAAAAAGCAAGAGAAAAAAATTATTTTCAAATTTCAATTATTACGATTTGGATCGACCAGACTTACCGTTGAAATAAATGTGTCGCACTGGGAGGGAAAACAATACGCTCCAAGTCACATAGAAACCACATGGATTCGATTCCTTATGTAGATAATCCCAAAAGTAAATACCAACACATCTCTCTGTATCATTAACATTCAAATGCCATGGGAGGTTACAGCCAAGCAATCATTCATCTAAGCTATACATCTGTGAAGGTCCGGGAGGAAAATAACGTCAGTATCTCATTGGTCTGCTTGCGTTCCTATCAATGGTGTATTACTTGCAAGCAAGTTCTTTTCACGTCCTTTCAAGAGTTACACAGTACACTAGTGTGGTGGCTAACTAGCGAAGCAGTCAAATGGTCTATCATGAATTACCATTGATTACGCTCAGTCAGTTTCAGTTTGTTGCTGATTATCTGAATGTGGTATGAAGGAGTGCTTGGTGGAAAGTCAATATAATCTGAAATATGAGCAAATATGACATAAAGAAATTAGCGTTACTTTACACACAGGTAAACGTACCAACTGACATATTTTGGTATGGATATTCTTTTAAATTAATTTGTGATTTCTAGGAATGATCATTGTGCCTACTTTTAAAGCCATATTGTAATCTTTGTATAAAAAATAGATTAGTATTTCTTTTCCATAAAATGTATGTTTTTACTGTCAGATATGTCCCCTTGTAATTGACTAAGGTAAAGCAAAGTAATAACAACTGAGGTAAAGCAAAGAAAATTGACATTTTCTACCAGCACCGATGTCGCCAAATCCGCCAATGCGTATCACTCCGTCGGTTGTGCTATGGCACGGTCCTTTGAGGTGTTTATTACCGTTCCGGAAGCCATGTACGTATTGTGTTAAGAATATTGTGTAGGCGTAGACTAATATTTCCATCCTCATAATGAAACGACGTTTCCTGCGCTTTATTCAAAATCTCGGATTTTGATAAAACTACACCACCTAAAGTCCTGATTTTTGCAGAATTTGGAAATATATTGAGGGCGTCCTCCTCAGCAAATGTTACAATATGGCTTTAAGTAGTTAGTCTAGTCCGGTACCAACCTTAACGAAGTTGTACAGAAAAAGGCTTTTAGTTAAAGTATGTTGTTATCGGTTTGTTGACCTCTGTTCTTTCAAGAGTTTTTACACACTTTTAACGCCGAGAGACGAAATGAGTAGTTCAGCATTTTACAATTGTTACATTTTAAATATGGTAAAACCGTATGATCTCCCTCTTGATAATGAAAAAGTGTGACCCCGGGAGTGTGACCCCTCTTTTCTCCTGGCCCTCCTCCGGTGGAAATAATGAACGGTTCCTTACATTTGGCTCTGTTCAAAACCATACCAGCAAGTAAATACCATACATGTACGTGTATGTATATGTATATAGAACTAATTATTGGCTTGTATGTTGTCATCTCAGATCATATTCATTGACAAGATTCGGCTATATCCTTCGGCAATCGTTGACCTGAAAACAAATCTGCAAACTGATATGTTTCCCATTGAACTCAACGATTTACAAATTGGCCTATGGGCAATGGTCTTGACTCCAACTAGCAGTTGAGATGACCACAACAACAATAAGTAAGCCCAAGGAATGTACCATAGGTAACTTAAATAAATATGCCACAGGCGTTTCCTATGGTGATGATATATTGGATGGCGAATTGATGATGAGCTATGATAGAAAATCACTATTGTGAATCTAAGTGAACTTGTAGTAAGAGTAAATTTGGCCATTTGTGTTGTTCTTCATTGTAATAAACAGCAATCATTCCACATGTACTTTTTCAAATGTGTGTATTTCCCTACAAATATGGACTTGCACATATGAGGGTTGAGTTAGTTTCAAAAGTCGATAAAGCGTGAAAACAACACAACACATTATTGTTTCAAAGATAGACTGTACAGTAACGATAATTACTGTGAGACACCATGAAGATTATGAGCGCAATTGTAGGATTTGCAAAGTTATTTTCAAAGTAAGTTACTAACTGCTACTGTCAAAGTAGACATACTATTTAATGGCTTTAGAAAGCCAGCATCCTTATTAAATAAGTTACGACTTTTTAGGAAACCTACATTATTTCAAGGTTGACAGGTATGGAGATTATTTGTCAAGGTCAACGAGTATCATGACGATTCCTTTGTAAGAAAACTCACATCACTCTTTGAAAACCCTTCATTACTTTTACCACTGTTTACAGGATCAACTACAACCCTGGACAAAAGGGTTGGAATGAAATTAGTACGGTATTGCAAATAAGCCCCCGTTCCCCCGTTGAATCCTGACATTTTGTTCATGTGTGCTCAGTAGTACCCAACATTGATTTGTGGGGCAGGGGAGGTATTGGGAGTGAGGGTAATGATTAGACTTCACACTAGAGAAAACGCCATTTCATCACATATAACAAAAATAAGGCCATTACAAGGTTCATATTCTATTTTTATTCCAACTAGCATTGTAGTATAACGATTCCTATTTTAGGAAACCTACATTATACCAGGTGGCGTGTGTGTGTGTGGGGGGGGGCTTGGTTCTAGCTGTTCTCGGAGTATAGCGCGTTGAAAGGGCCCTATAGTAAGGCTAATGTACAGAAGCGTTCAATGTCGCGAGTATGGAGATTATAGTTTTGGAAAATCATACATGAACTTACGGGACTCACAAAATTATTGTTAAATCATACATTACTTTTGATTGAAAGACTTAGATATTGTTAACTTAATCAAGCAGTGTGTTTTGTTGTGCATATTGAAGTGAATTTGGGAAAAGGTGTTTTTAGCCTTGAGTCACAAAATCTACATCATCAGCTTTCAAGATTAATGATTATGGAGATTCCGGTCTTGGAATATCTACATTATTCTTTTGATTTCCTTCATTATTTTGCACGTCTCGAAAATATTTAGTTGCTAAATCTTAAAATCTACGATATTATAATAAGACATGCTGAAAAAATGCTTCCTTTGGAAAGCAGAAAAACTGTGTAATACCCACTTTGGTTAAAAACAATTCATTATAGTCCCCATGGAACCATACAGCAATGTGGGTTTTTATAGATTGCCTAGACTTGACATCTGTCAAAGTAATAATGTACTTCAACACATTCCAAGCCCTGTTTTACACGATGCATGAGAGCTCTCATGTTATATGTCCACTTTAATAAATTAATACCGGATTTTGAATAATGAAGCAGCATGGCCAAGGTCAAGTATGACCTCGTATAGCCCTTAAATAATACAAGTTTCCCAAGGCAATTCATCCAACGGAATCCAGAATACCGTTATCTTTTTCTATTGAATTCAACGATCATGAATCGCCAGAAAGGTCTTGACAAGCCACTGTGTTTGGAGTGTGAGTGACCACATCAAAATTACCATGCATCACACAACAAGTAACCTAAATCAAACTTGCCCGCGGGTATTCCATATTTATAATTTGTATTGAAAAGTTGATGCCGGCCATATGTAATCTAGGCAGTGTCTGTCAGTTGCAGTTGAGACCAATGTTGTATATTGGGACACGTCTTCCTTACTATGTTAGGTTTTGCAATAACCCTGTCAATGTGGATTTACTTGCTTCGCAACTGATATATAAATAGAGGATATTTGTATTCATTGCTAGAAAATTAT
>NC_092628.1:97743389-97788036 GCF_039555335.1 Amphiura filiformis
ATTTTAAATTTAGAGATACATAATAATTTTTTTTAAAAATTTTAAATTTAGAGATACATAACTAGATTATTGTCTTTCGACAAGTAATTTTTAAGTGGATAGATATTTATTATGGTGTTTCGAATGTACACTATGAACTATCTATCTGTAAGGGATGTCCATTTCCCAAACTCTGATGCTTTTGTTGGACTTTCTGCGCCTTCCAAAATTATGTCACTTTTATGTACTTTTGCGGCAAATTGTCGTCAAAAATGCTTGCTCTTTATCGTTTCCATGAATTGGTGTTTTTTGTTCTTGTATATTACAGCTGCAATCTATGAGCATTATTATTACAACATCTTTGCTTATAAAATGCGAGACAGGTCCACGAATGCTCACAAATATTGTAACGTGTCACATTTCTATCTGTTACGTACATGCTATTCGCCACAGAAGGTACCACGTGAACGTTGTAGTGCAGGGCGATATATTCAAAATGGTATTCATATGTTGCTATGGTAGTTAATCTGATTAAATACGTCACTTCTACGGCGAATATATGACCATATCTAAAATATAGGCAAAATTATAGTCTTTGAAAGTTTCAACCAAAAATATGTTGTTGCTCTAAGAGAAGGTAGACCGAATTCAAACACTTATCTATTGTTTACTAAAGCTCTTGAAAATCTATGCGCGTAAAATATATTCCCAGCTTGCTCTTATTAAATCAAGACAGTGACAGTAAAATTTGAAGACAAACGACCAGGGTTGACATACGTAGCACTGCCTATAACGTATGTGTCAATTCCATTTACATTAAAGTAAAGAATTGTCCCAAATATGGTAGCCCTACTATAGAACCTTTTAAAAACGCTACATCCCGTCCCCGAGAACCACTAAAACCAAGTGACCGTTCCACACGGAAACTTCTTTTTTGGCGGGAAGAAGGGGCCACTGGGATTAGCAGTTTAAAGGCCCATTCAGTGATCCCAGCGTAAATGCGACAAAATTAAGATTGCTTATAAATTGCCTTTTAAATGTGAAGAATAAGTCATTGAAATTGTCATAAGGTATTTTTGAAATGACACATTTAGCAACAAAAAAAAGAAAATAGCAGTACTATTCATTTTGCCATTGTGCAACTCTACGTATCGGTTTCATAGACGTCCCACGACTACTATTGATAGCGTGGTTACATGTGTTATATTGTTAAACATCTCGCGGGGAAAATACTCGGCTTTACACATTTACGGATCTTGTCGGCTAGTCTGCAATAATGGATTGATTGTCAGCTTGTTGTAGATTCATTGCTAGCCAATTTTCATAGGGTGCTAACGGCTATATACTAGAGCTCTGAATGCATAGAGTATGTAGAACATATGTAGAGTATGTAAAATGTGTGCTCCTTTTAGCTGCTCTGAGTATAAGCTTTAAGCAATCAGCATCCTATTTTGAATACATTGATTTTGTTAGGATAGCGTTCAAGTAAAAATTTGATGAAGAACAATCTAATTTATTTGTCTCCAATGATATTGCAGCATATTGGAATTCGAAACGTCAACATGCTCGTATCATTTAATCTATAAATCATTTACATGTCCCATTATAGTCTGAAATATTTGCTCCAATATTGAGAAGACTATTCGCAGACGATTGTTATTGTTTTGTACATGATGTGTGCAATGTTGATCTAAAACATTATTACTATATATTTATGCCATGTCACTATAATTACAATGTTTTGTATTTTGTAGCCTATTTTTCTATGATTTTCAAAGCAGAAAAAGAGCATAATAAGGATGAGTCATTCAACAACTCTATTAACAAAACTGACGTGCTAAAAACTAGTTGAAAATACAGAAAAGTAAGAATTACTCAAAAATGCAACATCACTCGATACGCATTGTTATTTTGGACCACCTGTGATACTATGTTTGTCTTTCTTTATCAGAAAATAAAACAATGTTTAAGTAATAATACTGCTACATGATAAAGATGAATATGCCATTTCTGGAGTGTGCGCCTCAAGGCGGCAAACACTATTGGGCTCTAAATCGTCTGGTACATAGAATTTAGAATTCGTTACAGCTGTGGTTCCAAGATTAGACGTATGAGTGTAAGAATTATTGCAAAAGATGATCCAAAATGGTTTTAAATTGTTGCAGCTAGGAAGTTGAAATAACAAATTTGTCAAATATTTATAATATTATGTAACTAGTTTGGGTTAGTGCTTCTTGTGACCAAGTTCGTTCGAAATTGGTGTAAGCAGAAGAAGCAGAATCAGGAGATTCGCCACCAAATTCACCACCGAACATAATAAACTGTGTGCTGTTGATATAAATATATTCTTTTTCTTTTGGATGTATGCATACCAATGGTCTGGAATTTGTTTTTCCAAAAACATTATTGAACACGTATTTTGATGCCAATTGGGTAAATAAATCTCTTCATTCGCAACTTTTGGACAGTTTATATGAACACGAAGAATATCATTTTGTGATGTCATTAAATCGCGTCGATATCATTTTAAGTCGATAATATTTTAAAACTCATCACTGATTAGTGAAATAAAATGAGCAATCAAAGAACATTCAATCAACTTACAGACAGATAAATTCGCCATGTTGACTTAGGTGCTCCAACTACTAATGTAAAATTTTAAAATCAAATCAGTCCGGAATTACCAGTATACATTTCATTTAATATATTAGATTTCTCCAATTTCTTTTCCTCATGAGCCCTTACCATAGAGTGCGTTATCTTTTTGATGTCGTCAGATCCCACATGTGTAACAGGATAGTTTAAATGTGTGTAACATAAACCGTGGTATTAACTTTTATTGCTTCGAAGTAAATTGTCAGGGCTTGTAGAAAGTTCTTTAAATCGCTGTTGGTAGGTATTCATGTCTGGAGTAGAATTCAAACCTACTACACATTTGTGTGACCGAGAAAGACTAATCTTAATATCGGCAATTATTGCTTAATAGATATTTGAGCATAGGGGGAGCTAACGAACATAAGTAATAGCGTTGGCAGATTGTAACAAGGCAGTGCGATGACCTTGTGCCACGTGGAGTTTAAACTTGCGCGCCAAAATTACTGGCCCACACTGTCTTGCCCGCTACTCTCGATGTGCCAAAAATTGATACTACTCATTGACGCACCCAAATCGAATACTGATCCTTCCTAAATTTTCTTTTTCTTGCGCTTGCTACTATATATTGGTTCACTTCACCTTCGGTAATGACGTAGGTACGTATTTCGCTGGTCGCTGTATCGAATCTGGCGGGTAAAGGTTATCGTGAACCACAAAATTTGACGTGTTTTACTCAACTTGGGTCCTTACGAAAGTTCTGGAGTGGATATGGGCATGATGTGGGTGTGATGTTAGAGATCTCACAATTCTGACATTTCTTGAAAGTTGAGATGCACTATCGGAATAATTATGAGATCAGCAGTCAGCATTGACCAATGTTGACTCGCACAAACCTCCCTTTGTTGCGTCGGGGACATGAAACTATGAACTTGAATTTCTCTCTTGACACGACAATCGTTGTAAAGATTTATGGAAACGGTGACCTGAACAAATATTACGATAGACAGATTAGCAGATGAACATTATCAACACCTTTTAAATGGATCAAATAAATTCGCAACCAGAGTTTCCGCCTCAAAACAGGTCAAATGTTGCATCTTATACATTGTCTACAGTTCCATAAATGACGGCTTGGATTTCATACTCTCAAATCCATGGCGTCGTAATATAATAATACACATTGTAAAGAGCACATTAGAATGGGTTGTTTGTTTTAATAACTGAATGCAGCATATGCCTAGAAATATAAGTGTATGAAAACAGATAATTTTATCTTGAAAGTAGTGATTTTGAGAATCGATAATTACGTTGTAAATTATACTTACTCTTTACTCAAAGCATAATGTAAGGACAATCCTTCAATAATTGCTTGGTCAATATTGGATCTACCTGGCCTTGTGTCAAATGTTGTAAATAATTACATGAATAAATAAATAAATAAATTAATTAATTAATTAATTAATTAATTAATTAATTAATTAATTAATTAATTAATTAATTAATTAATTAATTAATTAATTTATTAATTTATTAATTTTTAAATAAATAAATAAATAAATAAATAAATAAATAAATAAATATATAAATAATCAAAATATGTTTTCAATTCAATTCATTGTTTAACACGTGACCAAAAATATTAATCTAGTGGTCCTGGAAGTAACTGTATATGAAGTTTAATTTATAGTTTAGTTCTACTCAAATATTGAATGCAATGCTTTAGCTCAATAAATTCTTTTGTCAATTGAACTAAATCGGAAACCAAATTTTAACAATCATAATCAATTAATCATTATTGTCAAGACGTATTTTCATATAAAAATAACTTAAAATATAAATCCTTTCATTAGTAAAACAGTTCACGTGTTTCATTTAAAGTAATATTTCATTCAAATGTTATAGCAGCCTCCGCACAATCCCAATTCAACCATTTCATATAGTTTTGAATAAATAGGCTTTTATTGACATTTGAAAGAGAGGAGAAAATTGAGAAAGTTTCTTACTCCAAGAGGAATTTGATTTGTCAAGTGTATTTGATATGTGCGAGGCCCAAGCAGGAATATTTTTTCTTCTGAGATTTATGGTTTAACCCAATTCATTTTAATACATTTATTCCTACTCAAGGCTGTTATATTGAACTTTTTAAATATGGATATAATTCAATTTTGAAATAGGAAAGATGATATTTCTGTGATCTGTTAAAATATATCATAGGTAAGCTCTAGATTAACTGGCCCAAAATGTGTTTTGTTTGCTTGGTGCAGAAGTGGAATAAATGTAGCTCTTTGTGTTATTTCAAATCAAATTGAGAACAAAGGTGCTGGTATGTAATAATAATAATAATAATAATAATAATAATGATAATAATAATAATAATAACAATAATAATAATAATAATAATAATAATAATAATAATAATAATAATAATAATAATAATAATAATAATAATAATAACACTAATAATAATAATAATAATAATAATGATAATTAAGTGCCAATCTGTTAACTTTCTCATTATTTTCTATAAAAATGCATATTCAATTATGCGAAATGTTTCACATGAATCGGCAGATGTGTTTGCAATCTTGAAAATCAAACCGTTCGTAGCAAACCGTTCGTAGAAGGTAACATAAAAATACCATTTATACTAAAGTTCTCAATATTATTTCATTACTTTCTAAAATCAATAATACATTACATTCTCATACCACCAATAAGATATTTAAATCACGTTTTCAAACCACATGAATGTTAAATGTTCTCCACTTTGCGAGAACAGACCGCATTTTACAGTGCTCTGGTCTTAACGCACTATTAATCATAGTGCGTTAAGATCCGAGCACTATTAAGCAATACGCTTGTATGCTTAGTCAGGCGAAATAAAAGCCTGTGTAACTATACTAATTTGGTAAATCAAATTGTTAACCACGAAGCTCATAGAAAACATTTTATTGAAAAATTGAAGACACCCGATCTCTCCATTCCTATCCTCGCATTTACAGTTCGATATCCAATTTTCAAAGTTGATAAAATTTGTATCGACCGACTGTGTCTTGAGTTTGAGTTGAAAATGCGAGGTTAGGTGAAAACTGTATGTCTGGATGTATTGAATACTCATTAAGGAAAGAGAAATAGAGCGTCGCCAACATGACAAGTGCATAAATGCGAAGTAACGTGATACATCTAAGGAATCGATTTTCTGAGAATGTTCTTTCAAAGTGATTTTCTTCATGAGTGGGAACGTCTGATGCAGAGGGAAAATGTTCGACAGGTTACTGAAAGTCATAGTACTTTAATTAAAAAAGGGGATGATTATGTATATTATTTGAAATAACTATTATAAGGGGAACTGTTTGAAAGTTTTGCATTCATTCTAGCTTCAAACCTTGCATATTCTGCTATACATGGCCACGCGTTTACAAACATATGCAATTGTTTCCATATTCCAATAGTTGGAATGAGCTGTATAATAATAATAATAATAATAATAATAATAATAATAATAATAATAATAATAATAATAATAATAATAATAATAATAATAATAATAATAAGTGCCTTTCTGTAGTCACGTAAGCCGTGTGCACTTGTTTAATTGTGGGTAAAGGAGTATTTGAGATATAATTTCGCATATATTTTAGATATGGTCATGTAAAGTGCACATCCTGTTACAAATGACCTCTGTTAGTAAATGGTGGTAACATGATACTTTACAGCATGTGAGGGAATTCACGGACTGTCTTGCATTTTATAATAATAGCTAAAATATATAAGAACAGAAAACACCAATTATTCATAATAGGGATGAAGAGCAAACATTTGATGACGATTGGCAGCAACATCTTTCATGGGTTATCCCAGTGAAATCCATACAACCCCATTACCTTAATTTCAAATAAAAACACTCATTCAGATAACCCATTTGAAATTCACACTCCATGTGTGCATTGGTGTTACCTGGTCTTGTATATTTCAGCTGTAATACTTGCACACTATTATTATTATTATACCATCTTTGCTTATGAAGTGCGAGGCAGTCCCGCGAATTCCCATACATGCTGCAAAGTATCATGTTACAACCATTTACTTACAGGGGTCTTTTGTGTACTATACATGACAATATCTAACACCCGAAAATATATCTAAATACTCCTTTGGCCATATCTCAAATAAGAACATAAGGTTTACATGACTAATTATTTTTACACCATAGTTTTATTCATTAATACAAGTAACATACCTTTAGTATTTAGAAAGTAAGCCTTTCAATCAGCCTAACCAATGTGGTTATCTGCTCTGAGACAGAAGACCAAATTTAAACACTTATCTATTGATTGCTAAACCTCTTGAAATTCCAAATATATGCGCGTAAAAATATATTCCCAGCTTGCTCTTATTAAATCAAGACAGTGACAGTAAAATTTGAAGAGAAACAGCTAGGGTTGACATACATAACAATGCCTACAACGTATGTGCCATTCCATATACATTAAAGTAGGAAATGTCCCAAATATGGGTGGTTTGAAAACAGTCTGTTGGATGCAGATGTAAATGTGTATCTTTTAAATCGTGTAAGGTAAAGTATAACAAATTCAATTGATACATTTAGCCATTATGTAATTCTATGTTTCATGCACGTCCCATGATGGCTATAATTGATATCGTGGTTATAGCAGTGTATTATTGTTAAATATCTGGCGGGGAGAATACTCTGTTATATATCTTGTCGGCTAGTCTGCAATAATGGATTGATTGTCAGCTTGTTGTAGATTCATTGCTAGCCAATTTTCATAGGGTGCTAACGGCTACTTACTTGAGCTGAGAGTGCATGGAACTCTTTATGCATACAGAACTCTTTATGTCAAATTTGTGCTCTTTTTATCTGCTCTGACTATAAGGTTTAGCCTCCTATTTTGAATACATTGATTTTGTTAGGATAGCGTACGAGTAAAATGTATTTTAATGAGGAATAATCTAATGTATTTGTCTGGAATTATATTCCAGCATATTGCACGTGAACGTTCACGTATCATAATAGTCTACTAATCACTTAGTCCTTTCATTTAGTCTGAAATATTTGCTCCAGTTGCATGGCTTTGGAATATTGAAATATACCATCTTGATATATTAAACATCATTACTATTTATGACATGTCACTTGAATAGGTATCATAGGTATAATTGCATTTTTTTAAACATTTTAGTCGCTTTTCATGGGCCGTTCATCAACTCTATTATAATTCCCTTTTGTTATTAGATAAATGATTGAACTAACAATGCCAAATCACTCAATTCCCATTGTTATTTTGGATCACTTGTGATATATGTTCGTCTCTCTTTACCAGCAAACAGAATGTTCAAGTTATAGCAATACATGATAGAGATGAATATGCGAATTGTGAAGAGTGAGCCTCAAGGCGGCAAACACTATTGGGCTCTAAACAGAATTATCTATGGTTTGCTTCAACTTGCGAAGTCTGAATGTAAAATATGCAAAATATGATCTACAATGGTTTTAAACTGTTGCAACTAGCATGATTGAGTAAAAAATTTGTCAAATTTGGAAGATAAATAGACATTTTTAATCATGTAAGTATGTATATTGGAAGAAAAGAAACGTTTAACGTAAAATGGATTGTCAAGAGCTTCTGCAACTAGGAAGGACCAATTTATTGTTCAATTTTATTTGTTCAGACAAATGCATAATGAATTTATAATTGTATTTAATTTTAATAAGAATCATTCAATTTACGAATCAATCATTTGCAGCAATTAATAATTAGCAGACCATATCAAAGAAATAGAGGTTTACTACTGAAGATTAGTGATAAGCCATCACGCCCTCTTTATTATCTGCTGGTAATATCCTAATGCCATGTTTATTGTTGACTTAAAAGAGATTTTTGTCTGATTATATCAAGTGTATCTTTCAATGTCAGTTTGTATTTTGGAAATAATAAAGGTCCCACCTTCGATCCCTGTGGAATAGTACAAAAATTGTAATCATAAGTTGCATATCATAGACAAGAAGACATGTCGCGGCGGCGCTATTTTATTACTGGGTATTTTTACTGATACAATATTTATGTGGGAAAATAACCAACGGGCCTTTCAGAAAGGCTAGTCATGTATAGTGCACATCCTGGTACAAAATAGCTCTGTTAGGAAATGGTGGTAACATGATACTTTACAGCATGTGAGGGACTTCGCGGGACTGTCTTGCATTTTATAATAATAGCTAAAATATATAAGAACAGAAAACACCAATTATTCATAATAGTGATGAAGAGCAAACATTTGATGACGATTGGCAGCAACATCTTTCATGGGTTATCCCAGTGAAATCCATACAACCCCATTACCTAATTTCAAATAAAACCACTCATTCAGATACCCGTTTGAAATTCACACTCCCTGTGTGCATTGGTGTTACCTGGTCTTGTATATTTCAGCTGTAATACTTGCACACTATTATTATTATTATACCATCTTTGCTTATGAAGTGCGAGGCAGTCCCGCGAATTCCCATACATGCTGCAAAGTATCATGTTACAACCATTTACTTACAGAGGTCTTTTGTGTACTATACATGACAATATCTAACACCCGAAAATATATCTAAATACTCCTTTGGCTATATCTCAAACAAGAACATAAGGTTAACATGACTAATTATTTTTACACCATAGTTTTATTCATTAATACAAAGTAACATACCTTTAGTATTTAGAAAGTAAGGCTTTCAATCATCCTAACCAATGTGGTTATCTGCTCTGAGACAGAAGACCGAATTTAAACACTTATCTATTGATTGCTAAACCTCTTGAAATTCCAAATCTATGCGCGTAAAAATATATTCCCAGCTTGCTCTTATTAAATCAAGACAGTGACAGTAAAATTTGAAGAGAAACAGCTAGGGTTGACATACATAACAATGCCTACAACGTATGTGCCATTCCATATACATTAAAGTAGGAAATGTCCCAAATATGGGTGGTTTGAAAACAGTCTGTTGGATGCAGATGCAAATGCGTATCTTTTAAATCGTGTAAGGTAAGGTATAACAAATTGATACATTTCAACATTATGTAATTCTATGTTTCATGCACGTCCCATGACGGCTATAATTGATATCGTGGTTAGCAGTGTATTATTGTTAAATATCTGGCGGGGAGAATACTCTGTTATATATCTTGTCGGCTAGTATGCAATAATGGATTGATTGTCAGCTTGTTGTAGATTCATTGCTAGCCAATTTCCATAGGGTGCTAACGGCTACTTACTTGAGCTGAGAGTGCATGGAGTATACAGAACTCTTTATGTGAAATTTGTGCTCTTTTTGTTTGCTCTGACTATAAGGTTTAAGGAGTTAGCCTCCTATTTTGAATACATTGATTTTGTTAGGATAGCGTACGAGTAAAATGTATTTTAATGAAGAATAATCTAATGTATTTGTCTGGAATAATATTCCAGCATATTGCACGTCAACGTTCACGTATCTTAGTCTACTAATCATTTAGTCCTTTCATTTAGTCTGAAATATTTGCTCCACTTGCATGGCTTTGGAATATTGAAATGTACCATTTTGATATATTAAACATCATTACTATTTATGACATGTCACTTGAATAGGTATCATAGGTATAATTGCATTTTTTAAACATTTTAGTCGCATTTCATGGGCCGTTCATCAACTCTATTATATAATTCACTTTTGTTATTAGATAAATGATGAGAGAATTGCACTAACAATGCCAAATCACTCAATTCCCATTGTTATTTTGGATCACTTGTGATATATGTTCGTCTCTCTTTACCAGCACACAAAATGTTCAAGTTATAGCAATACAGATGAATATGCGAATTGTGAAGTGTGAGCCTCAAGGCGGCAAACACTATTGGGCTCTAAACAGAATTATCTATGGTTTGCTTCAACTTGCGAAGTCTGAGTGTAAAATATGCAAAATATGATCCAGAATGGTTTTAAACTGTCGCAATTAGCATGATGAAGTAAATAATTTGTCAAATTTGGAAGATAAATAACGTAACTAGACAGTTGTAATCATTTCAGTATGTATATTGGAAGAAAAGAAACGTTTAACGTTTTACAGGTCATGGATTTTCAAGAGCTTCTGCAAATAGGAAGAACCAATTTATTGTTCAATTTTATTTGTTCATACAATGAATTTATAATTACATTTAATTTTAATAAGAATCATTCAATTTACGAATCAATCACTTGCAGCAATTAATAATTAGCAGACGATATCAAAGAAATAGAGGTTTACTACTGAAGATTAGTGATAAGTCATCACGCCCACTTTATCATCTGCTGGTAATATACTAATGCCATGTTTAGTGTTGACTTAAAAGAGGTTTCGTGTGATTATATCAAGTGTATCTTGTAATATCAGTTTGTGTTTTGGAAATGATAACGGTCCCACCTTCGATCCCTGTGGAATAGTACAGACAATGTAATCATAAGTAGCATGTCACAGACAAGAAGACATTTAGTAATAATGATTATGTTAAAATGTAAGTTTAATACAAACGAATCACAGAAGAAACAGCCTTACTATAGGTTTTCCCAGAGTATTTCGCACTTGTGTCATTAATTTTCGTACAAAAAACATTTCAATTTCGTCCCGAAAATTCTTCGAGCGCGAAACTCCAGTTCAATTTCACTATTGTGCCATTAGATTTCAACATTGTAGTATTATATTTCGTGTTTGCGTCATTGATTTTCGTCAAATTGCAGGTCAAATTCGTCTGAAAATACGTAGCGATCCCTTTCGCAAAAGCAAATTCGTCATTTGTCATTAAAATTCATTATCGTTTCATTTAATTTAATAGGCATATGCGATGTATACATGTTAATCGTGTGTTCATTCTTGGGGTATATTTTTGGTCTGTTTTGTTTTAAATATATATATTTAAATATATTATCTTTTACTTATGCTTATGTGCTCATATAGGCTTTAATTTCTTTTTACCTTTTTAATCCAATAAATTGTTACAAATATAAACATGTTAAAGATTATTCTTGAAATTGATATAAGTACAAAACATTTTTAAGCAACTTTATTTTTCTTGGGTGATTATTCAGGATTATTTTTATTGCATGTAATTCTGTTCTGTCGTTCTTTCTTTCTTTGGTATATCATACCAGGCCTATAAGGCAATTGCATTATAACTCGTGCTTCACTTTTAGGCATCATTTTACACACTTTATGCTCCAGTTTGAAAACTCATTCAAGTGGAATCTTTTTTAAATTTTGATACCCAACATTTAAGGCTATATCGTCATAGTATTGCCAAATGAATATATCAACTTTGTACGTATGGGGCAGCTGTGAAAAACGGTAACTAAATAAAACAAAATAAAAAACATGAAATAAAAATTACTGAATATGTGCAAAAGAGATCCAAAATGTAGTAGGCCTAGGTCTTATTTCACTCAAAAAAGTAACAGGTTTTTTATGGTAACCATGTAAAACGACTTAATTTAAAGAGCATGTTAACCTCTTTCATTTGATACCAAATTTGTAGCACTTGCAGTTTTAAAGTTCTGAGCATTTTTGATGTTTTTGGTCATATTCCTGTTTCCTTGGAAATGCCCACTATATATTCCTTCAGATTGTTCTTTATATACGGTATTTTTTAATTCTTTAATGTTACTCATTCTTTATATTCTTCTTATGATCTTTATGTGTTTTCTTTCATTATCATATTTTTTATATGATTTTTTTAAGGTTTTTCTTTTCAACTAAAAATAAGAACTTCAACATAATAAAACGAGCGAACACTGTCCTTTTAAATAGGCATATTATACATTCATTTAGCACCTGACGAATATAAATGACATTTGTATTAAAATGAATGACAAAAGACGAAATTGCTTTTACGATTCACAAACCATCGCCACGCAAGACGAAATTGACCACAGATTTGACGAATATCAACGATACAAATGTGAAATATACTGATACAAATATGAAATTCAATGACCGATTAATGAAATTGCTTTTGAGTTTGTGCGACTTCGATTTTTTAGGACGAATTTAAACTGTCCTTTTTATGAATATGAATGATAAAAGTGCGAAATACTCTGGGAAAACCTATATTACATATTCAACATAAACTGATCAGAATGGTTCCGCAATCCATTTTACATCTTATAATACCCAACGTTCTTATTTTCAATGATTTTGTTTGAACATATATTTATCTATATATTGTGCTTAATTCAATTGCCTTATTCCATTTAAAATTATAACATAACGAAATTGTAATTATCAACATTAGCATCATCAAAGTATTGAAAAACAAACACAGGTCCATACATCAATTACGATTTATGATTGAGTAAAATATAAAACAAAAAAGTAATTACAGAACGTCTGAAAACGGAAATGAATTGACAGTTTCCGTTTATACTAATGGTGAAGAAAAACATCAAATAGAACAAGTCGGTGTCTTTTATTGACAAGAGCATCAGATGCGAACAAATTATGTAACAGAATGCCGATTATCTGTATAAAGGAAGCCCACTGGAGCATGCTAGATGTTATTTCCGTCACTTTTATGATTTATTGCGATTTCGCTACTTGTTTATTATGACTGTGTTGATAATGTGTGTTTGCTTCTGACAGGCAATATTATAACAGTCATTACACTCGCGATTAGATAACTTCAAACAAACAATCCTTATGAATGTTTATGAATGTTTACATTACTAATTCATACTTGATAAATAAAATTTAGCAAGGTCAATTATAACGACACATGTTTGTCAATATTTATTTATTCAATGAATTAAATCACAGATATTAGAACACAGCAAGGTCCATTTATAATGCTGACGGACGACACAGTTATGTGTGAAGCCCGTTATGTAACCTGCTCAAAAAGTATCGTTACACTTAAGAAGTCATGGTTTAAACACCAAAAGGTTATTGAGCAAATTAATAAAATCGCTGAATGCAGCTTTTAATACTGCAACACCTCATTTGTTGCTCAATGGTAAAGGGTCAGATTTTCAAGTTGCCCCTAATTAAAAGTGCAAAGCCAAATACATTAGGCCGTGTAAAATTAATATTTTGGTTCTCGTCCCTCCCTCCTCAATTTCTGGGATTTGTCAGATTTTTTTTTTTTTTTTTAGATTTTTCAATTTTTTAGACTTTGGAATGATTTATGAAATCTTCATACATATAAATAAGTTTATTAGAGAACAAGCATCACTTCCAAGTCTTTTGTGGTACTCTAGGGGTTTATCCTCAGAATCTCACATTTGAAAAAAAAAAAAAAGGGCCTCATCGTTTCCTCGAGCACTGTTGGAGAAGACCGAAAACTACTGACAATGCTAATTTTACATTGGAAAAAAAAAAAAAAAAAAAAAAACACCTCCCTCCCTCATCAATTCATGAAAATCCTCTGGACGAGAACCAAAACATTAATTTTATACGGCCTTACTTTATTACTTAACTTTATTGAACCTATAAACATGATTTTTTACCAGGTTCGCCGTCACAAATAATAAAGGAGACAAGTAGAAAAGTGATCCCGCTTGGGAATCGAACCCAGGACCCCAGGTTTACGAGACATGTGCCTTAACCACTTGACCACGGGAGCTTCATGATTAGGCTGTTTGAAATTCGAACCTATAAGCGGTCATTTAAACTTAAGTGACCGCTTATAGGTTCGATTTTCAATCATGTGCATCAAATGAATCAAAATTACACACAGGATTACTTCAATACTCTACTTTATACACATGTCAGTAACTATTTAGTTGTGCACTGAAAAAAAAGACCATTGCAGTGTGGTTGTGCATTGATCCAAAACGGCGAGCCAAAGTCGAAACTACCAATGTTACGAATACACATCGAGAAATATGCTATTTTGTGATAGAACTGCGCTACCAAAAATAGTATCAGACGGAAACAAGATGAAATTCAAACACTCAAGAACCTGACCCTCGATGGGCATGCACTTAGTGTGAAGAAATGTGACAAGATGACTGGGCACATCAGTCTAACCCTAAGGATTATGTATATAAACGTCTGGTATTTCAATTTTTCAGTTATAATATTTATAGAATGGTTAATATTAAATATAAAATGATTATTGATCCAATTTTGAATTGAATCCTCTTTAAAATAAATAATTCATTATATTATTATATTATTTATTTTAAGCTACATTGTTTTACCGTGAACACATATCGTCGATCGCACGGTTATCTCAAAACGAGGTTCTACCCGCAAATTGCGTGCTGTGTGTGCGTACACCTGTCAATCGCATGCGTTAATTACCGCATACGTTTGCAAAGACCTTCTGACGCGTTGCTAAAAAAGCGGGAGACACAAAAAATGCACATTTTGAGCATGCGTTTGCAGGGAGATCCTCGTCTAATTGTTGCAAGATGGCGGATTCGTGCAAAGAGCAAGTTGCCCATGTTTTGTTAATAATTACGGTATGATGTGGTGCGTGTGTTGTTTGTACCCGGGGTTTGTACTCTGCTGTCGCCGTAGTAGTCGTTGTTGTCGCAGTATTCGTATTAGAATAATAATTTATATAATTGGTTTCTTTTCATGTTCGAAGTTAAATTACAATTTTTATTTCATGTGTCATTCTTATGTGCTCTACCACAATGTAGCTACTTGTAAGCTACTAAGTGTCACACTATACTTGAAAACCCAAATAAGGTCAGTAGATCAAAGTAAACCATTTTAAGTAACACCAATACAAAATGTTCCTCTAAATTACCGGTTTTGTACACGTTCGCAAGTCAATTGAAGAAAACAATCACATGAAAGCATACGTTAGACAATTTACAGGTTTTCCTTGATAAGTCCTGGCATGCTACTTTAACAGTGTCGTGATGTGACCTATATCCACAGCCTAGGGCGTCTACTTTGATGTTTTCAAAAGATTCAAATTGATAAACACTGTCTCAAGATGTTTGTGAATTAATCAATCTTCATAATGTATTTGTCGGATTGTTGATTCCTAGATTTTGGACATAGAAGTCAGATAAATAAAATGGTGCAAACTGTAACCTGGAGTGATGTACTGCTCAAGTGCAAAGTGACTTGTCAAATATTACGTTAAAATTGCTTACAAACAGTAAACTGGAGTGATTTGCTGCTCAAGTGCAAAGTGACTTCGTCAAATATTACGTTATAATTGCTTATACGTGTGTTAATCTGAATCCGTATTTTGGTGTTGAAAAAGTATAAAAATAGTACTAAATTTGTTTTTATTTGACCTCTGTATGCATGTATATAGGTACACGAGTACAAGTGTATGGTGTTACTATTGTTGTGGACTTGTGGTGTCTTCGAATGTCAACGTGTACTAAGTAAGTACAAATTTGTTCGTAATGTACACTTTCTAAATCCCGAGTCTTCGCTGACACAGTAAAATTCACAAAATTAAAGTAATAATGGACACAAGTTGTTAGGTTCACAGTTTTGGTGTTTTTTATATTTTTCTATAAGAGCAAGCACACTGAGATGCTGAACCATAAATTGTATACTTGAATCTGTCACCACAGGGTACAACATCTCATACTCCGCACCTTAAGGCGTCGAATAGCAACGTCGGATGTCGGATATCAACGTCGGATAACAAAAAAGATCTAAAATCGTTAGGTCTTTTGGGGAAAAATGTGTATCTTTAATACGAAAGGTCAACATTTTTAAATGATGGACGGATTTTCCTCCCTGCTACATAAACTTTAAGTACATATCATTAGATTTATAAAGTTTACTTCAAGGACTGTTAATATCAAACATCAGCTTTTAATAATTTTTCATAAAATTTGTATTACATGTATATCGCGAGGACATTCTTCGTATTCCGAATACGATTCGATATGTCTGGTGTGCTCTCATGTCCCACAAAAAAAACTGTGCAAACGTTGCTATCTGACGCCTTAAGGTAAAGTTTTGAGCTATGAATATTGAATGGGGCTATTGGGCTTTGCCGTTAAAATGGAAAAGTTTTGGATAATTAGAACCAGAAATATCAGAAGCTACAAAAGCAGTAAAATACAACATTGCTCAAAAATGGGTTGATTTATGTAAAATTCAAACTGCTAAGGCTGCATTTGTAAATTTCATTTGGGATTTTGAATCTTTATTTGTGATCTCATCTGTGAATAATTATCAGGAGTAGAGGAATAATTACAAACTAATTGGATTTAAGAATTAAATTGATCGCACCTCCAAGGTAGCTGCGTCTGATTTTGTTGTTATTTGTGATAATGTTCAAATGTTCTGCATTCTTTAGGTCCCATTGCAGATTTACCAAAATTAGTATTGTTCCCTTGGTATAGCTACTAATGTAGGTATAACTTTATTTTATATAGTTATATGAAAATTGCATTTTTGTCTTGTTTTGTTATTCTAGGAAAAGTGTTATGGAAAAGAGGTTTTCAGAAGTATGCATTTGAAATTGAAAGGTACAAGTTAGAGTTGATATCAGTCTACGTTTCCAGCCTTACAACATTATTTACCCACACTCAATATGTCTCTGTGAACTTAAAGGCAAAATGCATTATGTCTTTTTATAAAATAGGAAAAGCTGTTTTTAATTGTTGTCGTTGTTGTTGTGCCGCTCTGGTTTCCTAAAAAGTCACTACAATATCGATCATAATAATGTCTTTATTAGACCTGTGTTATAGTGAGGATATAATTATTATTTCAAAGCAGTAATCACCATGGAATCCTACTCATGAAAAAGAATCATTTCCCCACCTTTTGTTAGATTGCATTTTACAAATCACATCTCCCTATTGTTGAGATCACGTACACAAAGCACGTTTTTGCAAATCGCATTTATTAAATCATACTTTCCATAGAAAACAGGTTATTTAAAAGATTACATAAATTGAGCGCGCTTTGGTAAATTTGCTTCAATATAAGATTAAAATAGGCCTACAGCAGATAATTCTGAATTAAAAGGTGACACTTTGTTGTAGATATAACGCAATAAAATATCCACATAAATTAATGATATAATCATGAATAAATATATCGCATTGCAATACTTACCACGTAATGCACATGTTATTGGTGTTAAACTTATTGAAAATAGATACATATTGATCGTTTTCCAAATTTTACCAGAGTTTGTGTGGAATGTATGGATTATGATCAGGGACAGGCGATTTGCGCGGAACTTTTTTTCCGCGCAATCTCCGCGCAATTGGCTATTTTTTTCCTATGGGCAGGGATACATGATTTGCACTGAAAAAAAGTTCCGCGCAATCTCCGCGCAATTTGCTATTTTTTTCCGCGCAAATCGCCTGTCCCTGATTATGATCCATTTGAATTTGAGTTTACCTTGGAAAGATCAACTAATACGGCGATGCGCATACGGACTACAGCATGAACGTAGACAAAGACAAACACACCCCTACCAGCATTCACATACGTCATACGCACTTGTATAAGTATATCTACATTATAACACACATAAAATACATAGGGAAAATCAGCATGGTACACATTAACAACAGAACAATACATAACTATTGAAATCTTCAGAAATCCAATTTCAAAATAATCTATACATTATTAAGATTTGTCCTTTATGCCTTTCACAAGCCTTCGTCATCTGTCGTTTTTATATAAATCGTGGTTTACTGATTTTAACAATTAAGATCTTAAAAGATCTGAATTTTGAAACCAGCATTTTCTTTAATATCCATTAATTTTGCTTGTGAATATCACAGCATTTCTCAAGTATTACTTCAGTATTTCTAAATCGTTTACAAGTGATTCCCTGACTGAAGCATCTGTTTTTGTGTGGTTGACAGAAAATGTTTGGGCTTGCCTTACATTTCTATTATAACCGCACCAAACTCATTAATCATTTCTACTTCATTACTTATTCACATCTACGACGCCATCGAATGTACGAGCGTATATATATATGACATTCAACTAAGTTAACACGACCCCTTAAGTCTGATTTAGAGCCTTTGACATTTTCTAAAATAAGACACAAACAAACATTAATCTTATTTTCAGGGTCTTATGATAATTCTATAGATAGATTCTTAGTTACTTTTCACCATATAAATGAAGAAACTCAACCATCACATGGAGTACCTGAAACTGCTACCGATTTAATACACACTAATTCAATTAAATGGTGATTTCATCTTGTAATAATAACCCACGTTTTAACATTAGCAACGTCAATACAGAACCTGGCATTTTAACCTTCCATCCATCAGATGCGTCTTATTTTCCAAATCGAATAAATAAGATGACATACTGGTACACGAACTTTAACGAAGTTGTAAAACTGCTCTTACTATGCAGATAAAAAAAGCTTCTTAAATGGTATCGTCTTAGCTCAGCCAGAGCGTGAATAATGTGTCCCATAATGCACATTAATGACGCGATTAAGACTCTGAACAACTGTGTGCTAATTTGTTAAAATTCTCACAGGAGAAAAAAAAACAAATTTGTTATGCAATCAATAAAGAAAAAAGCAATGTCGAGGAAAATGTCATCAATAAAGACTCGTAGTATTAGACAAATTATACCTCCTTGGGAACTTTTGCAACATTTACTCCACTTATAACTGAAGTTGCCCATGTTTTGTTAATATGGTGGGGTGTTATAAATAAATAAAGCAATTTATATAGCGCGTTCTACCAAGCCTCAATACGCTGAACAATAGTAAAAGTAAAACAATACTAAACCTACAAACCACTTACATCATACAAGACAAAGGTAGAGTAAAACTACATAAAAAGTACTCTGTCCCTGTGGTTGTCGTAGTAGTCATATTATATTATAATTTACACAATCAATTTATCAGTGATTGTTTCTGTTTTATACTCAATGTTAAATCAGATTTCGTATGTCATTCTTCTGTGTCCTACATTGTAACTACATGTAGCTAACTCTTCAGTGTCACACTAAAGTTGAAAACCCAAATAAGGTCAGTAGATCAAAGTAAAACATGTTGAGTAACTTCAGTAATACAAGATATTCCTCCAAATTACCGGTTTTGTACACGTTCTCAACGTAAAGGACGTGGAAGTCAATTAAAGAAAACAATCACACGAAAGCATACGTTAGACAATTTACAGGTTTTCCTTGATAGGTCTTGGCATGCTACTTTAACAGTGTCGTGATGTGACCTATATCCACAGCCTAGGGCGTCTACTTTGATGTTTTCAAAAGATTCAACTTAATAATCACTGTCTCAAGATGTTTGTGAATTAATCATTCTTCATAATGTATTTGCCAGATTGGTGATTTAAAGATTATGGGTAACATTATGGACAATTTCGCTACAAGGGCAAGCAAACTGAGATATTTTTAATTGTGTTTCATTGTGTTTCAAATTGTTTTATATTACACACGATTAATACTAAAGTTGTATAATGTGTCTTTTGAACTAAATAGGTGAGTAAAAGACATACATTTATATAATAGTAAAGCTGTTTTTGGTTACTGCTGTTTTTATGTTTCCTCAAAAGTAAATACCGTAGCGATTAAAAATAATTTTTATTTATTTACGATTATGAAGATTATCATTCATCCAGGTATAAATAACTATGAAATTATTATAATCTGATCTACTGGACTTAAACGGGAGGAGCCTTCACTTAATAAGGGAGGCGGGCTACGACACAATTTGCCAGGGGCCTATTGTTCAGCGATAAAGAAGATCCCTCAGAGGTTTGGCTCATCTTCGACTTGTGACGTAACATCCTCTTCACAGGTCAACGAACTTTTGCCGCTTTAACATCAGTTGGCCTGATGATGCATCCGAGATAGGATGTGAAATATTGCCACTCATCAAAACGTAAGTCCAGTAGATCAGATTATAATAATTTCATAGTTTTATTTATTTTTTTATTTTTTTTATTTTTGTTTATTTATTCATTTTTTTATTTATTTATTTTTTATTTATTTATTTATTTATTTATTTATTTATTTTTTATTTATTTTTTTATTTATTTATTTATTTATTTATTTATATAGAAAGAAATAAACAAACAAATAAATAAATACATTTATTAATAAATTGATTAATTAATTGATTAATTAATTAATTAATTATTTCTTCATTTATATTACTTATTCAATTACCTTAAATTGAGTGCAAACACCATTCTGCGGGGGGGATTCTCAGTACAAATACAAAATACAACAAAATAAACATACAAGTATAATGAAAACTTCGCGACATCTGCTCTGCACACTACTACACGGCCACTAAAGCATGTGTCAAACCCTCTCTGTTTTTACTTCCATAGCTCATAACTTTGGATCTACTCATAGTATCAACATGGGGCAAACGCTATTGAAAAGAACTTTTTTCACATAGTCAATGAACTTCAAGTGATTTACATAGCTTCACAAAATATATGGTTTTTTTTAACTAGAACAGTTCATGTCTGACAACTTCTCAATGGAGAATTTCCCCTTTGGCCTCAAAATATCTGGGTCGGACAGTTATCTCAATTTGGTATATGAAAACCAAAGGTCGTACAAATTTGGGGTAAACTGCATTGATATGCCATTGAAATTCTCCAGCTTATAATATAAACCTCATTCCTATTGAATAAGTAGAAGTATGGTTTGTTTTAGCTTGAAAAACTGCGTTCCAGTCGAACTTAGCCTCTGTGTTGAGCTCAAATCTGTGACGTCATCAGATCTGACTGTGCAGTGTATCCCACGCACTAGTATGTTTTACCATACATGCGGACCAGGATAGGTCACAGAGTCAAGAAAACAGTCTCCCCACAGACCTCTGGCTCACACTTAGTATTTGTCCATTTTCTTGGTAAAGTTTTCATTAGAATACACTGAATTCAAAGATGGGTGAGAGCTTCTGTCATATTTTGCTTTTCAATCTTACGTTTAAAACATTATTGTTTCCAAATATTGTTTTGACCAGTGGTTTTGACGTATTTAAAGTAGTATGTAATACATAATTGTTCTACAACATGTTCACATCACACTATCTTCACGAAACATATCTCGGATGTTAAATTTGACTCTAGTAATGAGACAAAATAATGTGATCTAGAAAATGATTCCACGATGTATTTGAAGATCATTTGCCTATTATCCAACATATCCAATATGGTTTTACAAAACTTTTTAGGAGCACTATTATATCAAGCATTATGATAATTGTTTTAATACAATGTTACACATATAATTCTGTTCATAAAAAAGAGCCATTTCACCCACCTTTTGTTGGGATGTATTCCCGGGATGTATTTAGCAAACAATCACATCTTCCTATTGTTGAGATCACGTACACAAAGCACGTTTTTGCAAATCGCAATTATTAAATCATACTTTCCATAGAAAATAGGTTCTTTATAAGATTACATAATTCATGTATTAGTGTGCTTCGGTAAATTTGCCGATAGTTTCAATATAAAATTAAATAGGCTAATGGCAGATAATTCTGAATTAAAAGGTTATGCTTTGTTATACATAACGCAACAAAATATCTCCATAAATAAATAACATAGTCATAAATGAATATATTGCGTTTCAATACTAAACCGCGTACTACACCTGTTGCGGATAAAATATACCTAAACATGTGTTTTTCTATTAAAAAATCCTTAACCTTGTTAAAAATAAATACATATTGATTACCTTACAAAAGTATAACCAGCGTTGGTTTGGAATGTATGGATTCCTTGTTAGTGATAACCCAATGAATTCCATAGCAGTTCGTCGTTACACTTGGCACTGGCCTACATAAGTATCAATTGGTAGTTTAATCATTATGGATGATTAGAGAGCAGTGAGAACATTCTGAGTAGATCGTTTTGTTTAATGGTTAATAAGATTGGTGGTGAATGGTGAAACCTTGAAGCGAACATGAAACAAAGAGTCATGTTCAAAGCACTTTAAAACAGTTTAAAACGCGTTAAGGTAAGGAATGCAAGGCAATGGTACCAACGACAACACATTGGTCGATATGTTAAAACGCTATTTAAAAGTGTTACACAACTCTGTTTAACGGATGAACTGAACAACAATAATATCAACAGGTTGTTTGAATATTTTAAACAACTGAGCACCGTGTTCAGTACACCTGTTCAAGCCTTTAAACAGGGCACATCCACCCACACTCTTACACACCCTAAGCACTTTTATAACGACGCCATTGAATGTATATATGACATTCAACTAAGTTAACTCGACTCCTTAAACTCAACCATCACATGGAGTACCTGAAACAGCTACCGATTTAATACACACTAATTCAATTAAATGGTGATTTTAGCTTATAATAATGACCCACGTTTTAACATTCGCACAACACACATACATAAGGCAAAAACCAAGTGGTATATACACATTAACGCAAGAACAATGCATAATTATTGAAAGGTTTTGAAATCACACTTCAAAATAATCTATGCATAATTATTTATCTCTTACCCCTTCCACATGTCTCAGTCATTCGTCTTTATGATTCACAAAAAATAGGTTAAACAGCATTTTCTTCGTATATTCCGCCTGTGAATGAATAACTCCGTATTGTGCTACTTCGGCTTACTTCAACATTTCTAAATCGTTATCAAAGGATTCCCTGACTTCAAACATCTGGTTTTTTTTGTTTCACAGAGATGTTTGCGCTTGCCTTACATTTTCATCAATATCATTACTACTTCATTACGAATTCACACCTACACGACGTATGACATTCAAATAAGATGACACGAATCCTTCAAAAGAAAAAAAATATTTTCAAGTAATATTTTCTTAGAGTAATGATCCTAGGTAGACAACTGGTAGAGTCTCAGTTACTTTTCACCATGCAATGATATTGTGAATTACAAGAAAAAAATAACACGGGAAAGCATCACATGGACTACCTGAAACTCTTATCAATTTCACACATAGTTATTATATTCAATTAAATAGTGATTTCATCTTGGTGAACATTACCAATGTCAACACAGAACCTAGCATCTTAGTAGTAGTAAGAGTATGAGCGGCGTGAGCCGCGAATATTCTTACAAACTAGTAGCACCCACCAAAATGCTCTTTTAAGTATGAGGTGTCCTCTTATGGCCATCTGTCTTGGTCTCAAACTTGTCATCAACTCCAACTTGTTTCTCTATAAACCTGTCAACAACAATTCCTTTGCCTAAGAGGTTATCTACATATACACTTCTAGTGCCCGTTTCTATTCATCGTTATGTATTCTTCTCCCGTGCATTATTTTCGCGAACTACCCTTCACAGCCCAAATTATATAAACCTGCACGCTAAACAATGCATTATCTAAAACCTGCACGCTAAACAATAGATTCTAGATAATACGTGCACGCTCAAATACTAGAAATACTACTTTCACATAACCATATAGTAGAGTTAGGTGACGCTTTCGACACAGAGGTCACATAACTATATAATTGTCTGTTCGATATATATACCATCAAAAAGTACGAATATACATTCTGTGGTGTTAAAATGGTATAGTTACAAACAGTGTTCTATAATAGGGTACAATTACCGAATAGGGTGCAACTCGTTAGACTTGAGTCCAGTCCTCGTTTACGGAGTTTAGGGTTAGGGTTTAGGGTTGGGGTAGGGCAGTCTTGTAATAAGGACTAGTAGAGTTGCACCCTATTCGGCAATCGCTCGTGCAAAGGGCAGATCATTGTCATAAATTATGATTAATGACCTCAAATAAATCAAACATCAAAAGAGAATAATCGAGATTCTATTAATTAAAAATGGCCAAAAACAGGTGAATCATAATTATACAAGATGACACCATTGCAAAATATTCAGCATTTTACAAATGAAATACATGTAGGCCTATATCTAAAATAACATAGCCGGGCCCGGGAAACACACACTAGCGCATAATATCATTATCATGCTTTATAATACCATAGGCCTTCAAACACATGTGTTTGAAGGCCTATGATAATACTGAACAAATTGTTAAATCCCAATGTCGTGTGTTTTAATATAAGTAGATTTTAAAGTTCAAATTATAGAGCTATAAGTCCAGTTGATATTCACCGTAGTACTAGTCGGACATCTAAATCGATCGTTTCCAACTGGTTCAGTGCTTTCTGTGTTCGAAACCATGATATTAAATGATCACAACATAAAGTCAATTGGTTACAAACCATGCGTGAATAAGTTACTAAAGTATGACGTATGGCGCAATCGATACCATTGATAGCTAACTTATACGGGATTGATTTTCTTTACCAGTTAAATGCTACGTAGCTGGTCAATGTCCTGACGGTGTTTTTAAAATGTAAGATATTTTCCCTAATATTAAAACTAATATAATGAATGCAGCAATTGATATTGCCTATTGTTTTAATAGGCCTACACTCAAAGTGTATGATGGATAATGTACTCGTGCAAATACATTCGTCAAGATAATTGCACTTGACATGGAGTTATTGCATTTAGCTCTTGAGCCTATCGGCTCTCGAGCTAAATGCAATAACTCCACGGCACGTGCGATTATCTTGACGAATGCATTGCACTCAGTTCATTATCCTTATCGTAGGGTCATGGCAGGTAACTGGGTATGATCATATATGGTATAATTTATTGAGCAAAGTAGATGGTCATTGTATGTGTCCAGATTTATCATGTTTATAGTTTGACAGTTTGTTGTGTGACAACCTTAATTTATTTTCTCCTATACATTTTTGCCTTGCTTTCTTTAATTCTTCCTCACTTTCTTCCTTATTTTCTTTCCTATTTTTTTTTCTTACTTTCATTCTTTATTTCCTTCTTCCTATGCATTTCTTTCTTTCTTTTCCTTCATCCTTCCTTTCTGTTTTCTTTCTTTCGTTCTTTCTTTTCTTCTTCCTTCCTTCCTTTCATTCTTTCTTTTCTTTGTTTTTTCTTTCATTTTTCATTCTTATTTTCCTTCTTTCCTTTCTTTCATTACTTCTTTGTTTTTCTTTCTTTTTTACATTCTTTCCCAGCAAACACAAAAACGCTTTAAAAACGTTTTAAATAAGTTATATTCTGGCGTTTGGTTTAGGTACAAACGTTTTGATAACATTAAAATGTCGGGTTATATAAAGGTCATGATAACGTTTTAAAACGTTTTGTATGAAAACACACTACAACAATATTTTTAAATGTTTTCAAAAATGTTATTCTTTCCTTCCTACTTTCTTTCCTTTTTTTCTTCAAAATCCAAACTATTTTAAAAGAGTATCTTAGCTTTAACCAACTAGGTCTCTCACATTAAGATGTTTCAAACATCTGTCAAATATGGTACATATCTCTTGTCACTACTATAATTAAAAGGTGGTCTACTATGATCTGGTTTACTTTTTGTATGTGAGGTGAAGGTCAGAGTATAGTTGCCTTTGCAAATCCAAAATATTGGGTATTGGTTTTACACCCACCTATGTTTACAACATCAATCTGTCTCAACAATCTGTTATCGGTCAAGTATGTCACATATCTGTTGTCACTTACTGCTATAATTGAAAGTGTTGAAAGTTCTCTTAAAAAGACACAATGCAGTTCATATTGCATTGTACAATTTAAATATGGGAAATTATAGCACTGCTGGAACAGGGTACGGTGTGCTACTAATCAACCTACCGTCCATTATCTTATTTTCCAAATTGAATAAAGAGGACATAAGGCATCACTTTAACGAATTTGAAATCTATACACCCCCTATAGAAGACATGAAGACACAGGGAGTGTGAATTACAAATGTGACCGTCCACGACAAAGCCAGTTTAAGTTGCACATTTGAGTATCTTAGATTTTGAATTGGCTAAAATCCTCATAAAACAAGCTTTAAATTGATATATCACATCTCACAATCGCTTGTAAACTTGGTACTTAAAATTCAATATTCTGCTTTGAAATAGTTTTCTATTGAATTTTATTTGGTTTATTGCTCCATATCTCTGAATGTGTACTGGCGACTTTACACTGGGTTCGTCGTGGATGGTCACAAATGGGATTACCTGAATGGGTAACTACATTTTAATCAATGTGTGGGAGATTAATAACATAATCTTCCATAGGGGTGAAAGAATTTCAACTGGAATTGCCAAAATTTCTCTGACTTACTAATGCAGAGCAAAACAATAGCTTCTTAAACGCTCTCGTCTTAATTTGCTAGATCGTGAATATTGTGTCCCATAATGTACATTAATAGCTCTGAAGACTCTGAACAATTGTGCTAATTTGTTGAAAACTCCCCAAATCGACATACAATCAATTAGGGAAAAAAGCAATGACGAGGCATATAGCGTCAAAAAAGACGTATTAGTATTAGTCACATTATTTAAAACAATAATTTTATTATGAATTTAACCCTGCCATTTTGTTGTTTAGATTGGTTTCAATAGATGACACCCTCCCTTATGGTTAAATGATATTTAACAGTATTTAGCAAGGTACCTATTTATATTTTGTGTACCATATACGAGGTCGGTCACATATGTGTTAATGATACCAAATACTTGATTACGTAATAGCATTAGCATAAATTCGATAAACTAGCGACACTGCCAAATCAGGCAAAAAGCGGGTCTTTTAAATTACAGCGAAGGCACGTGTTTAGAACATCTGAAAACAGTAAAAGTACACGGTGCATATGTCTAGTTTTGGACAGAAATAAACACTAGGTCCTGGGTCTGCCTTTGGTAAAATATGAGACTTGCCATTAAACTCTTTGAACGACAACTTTATGACTTGAAGAACATTATTCTGCAAAAATGTCGAAAATGAAAAAAGTTATTACAAATAACACTATTACAAAATAACACTGATTAATTAATTATCTCCAAAATGAACAAAGGAAGTGGTCACGTGTGAGAGCTGGTACTAAGTACGATGATAACTGATGCAAATCAAACAACAATCTGAGTATGCGTATGTTGGATGACCGATACAACATACTGGAAATGTATGAAAAATGCAAAATGTCATGTAAATAGGGCTGAATATATTACAAAATGCTATGTAAATAGGAATTTAATAACTTACGTGATTTTTTATGGATTATCTCGACAAAGTTGGTTTTACGTTTATGTTTAATCAAAACGGCAGCACTCGTCATTCTTTAATTCCCGAGAAAATCTAAGATATACAACAATATCTCATTTTAGCTTCTTTATTCCCTTGATAAATTGACTCATTTTCAGCCAGTGACTGCAGACCATTGATTTTATGCTAATGCTGTTAAATGTTACGTATTCAAGTGTGTGATATCATTTTTACATGTGTAGTTTGAAAGACCGAGGTGTTTATGTGATCATAGGCAAATGCCATGAAAATAATCCATACATGGGGTCCCAAGTGTACTTTCATTATACTGACCGACCCTCGTATAATTTGTGAACCATTATTTATGTTTAAAAGTGTATATACACGAATAATTAATCATATTAAAATGATAATTAAACCACACAATAAATAAGAGAGAATTACAAATGTAGGAATCGTTGGGTTTGTTTGCAACACAAGAAAAATGCTAAGGAGATTTATGTATAACCACTATAATTATGTTTTTGTTCTTTAAGAGCAAATACCAAAAGCTTCCAACCAGCATTGTACAAGTCCAGGGCACTAAAACGAAATAAAATGATTAAATTGTGACAGATCTCAACATCAACATCTGAACACAATAAACCCGTTTAGAATTAAATTTAAGATCATAATGTTCAATTACTATAATTGTACCTTTTGGCCGACGACGGGCAAAAAAATAAGCATGATAAATTGTTTACAGATATGTTTGAGGTTCATTTTCAAAATCCATTGGGAAAGTTGATGTCCAGTATTGAAGTGGTAGCGTATCATAGGAACCATCTTGTTGGGCACCAACGTAATAAAAAGCACTTTGGGCACTTTTCACACACACTGTATGAAGAGCTTTAGAGTTTGACGGTGATATAACATTGTGAATGCTGTACTTAACAAATGAAAAAAAAAGGGATAAACAATGTAACAAATTGAAAAACTTAAAGAACCCGTGACGATCAGTACACAATGGGTTGCTTCGTGTAAAGTAGATAAATTGCGTCAAAAATGATTGATTTGCACTCAAAATATGACTGAAATAGCGCACTGTATCTTGTGCATCGGAAAGCCGATGTGTAGTATAGTAACTTGTTCAATTCCGAATTCAGTGCCTGTAATTAACGAGAAGAATATCTAGAGCAAGACACCACCAACAACAAAACATAATATGTGACCATCCTCCACAACTGAGCCCGGATGTTGCCAGTGCCACTATTGAGATATGCTCCATTGAACTTAACAATAAACAATAGAAAACAAAGGATTTATTGACTGTTTTATTGATTTTCACTACTTAAATGTCAAGTACTATAGACATGATATACATCATTTTAAAGCTAATTTCAAGCAGAATATTTTGGTTGAATATCTCAAAATGCTGATTGGCGACTTCAGGGGCTCAGTTGTGCTGGATGGTCACATATTTACTTTCAAGATGAATCTAAAGCATACCATACTACTGCGTGAAATCACAACATGTCAAAATATACCAACAAATGATTTTGCTCGCAATCCTTGAGCTCATTAAAGAGAGAATGTTTTTACCAGCCCAATACTAAAGCGTGGAATCAAAACATGTCCAAATATGCCCCCAATAAACTTGTGGTAAACTCGGGACCATTATACCTTAAGCTTATTTTGTGAGAGAATGTTTTTGTTACCAACCCAATACTAAAGCGTGTAATGTCCAAATATGCCATGCAATGACTTGTGCTAATCGTGGGACCATCCCGTGTGCTCATTTTAGCGATAATGTATTTTCCAACCCAATACTAAAGCGTGTACTCATAATAATTATATGTCCAAATATGCCACCCAATGATTTGTGGTAATCTTGGGACCATGCTTAAGCTCATTTTTGCAGCGTTATTGCAAGTGTTAGTGTAATGGTTACAGAGGTATTGTCACTAATGTCAAATATGAGTTTAGGAACAACCTATATGGAGATTATTGATTGTCCATTTAAGTAAAGATCTCTAGTGGGTATACCCTGTAGAGTTGAAGATGTTTGTATATGCTCCAATTGGGAATGCCCTGTTATGGGTTCACCTAGGAAATTTCAAAATAACAAATTGACACAACAATAAGTCAAAATAGTCAAAGACCCATATTCCAAACCCATATGAGGTAAATTTAAAAAAAATTAGCGTGAAATTACATGATTCGTCAGCTCATTGCGTAGATAGGCCTATTGTACAAACTTATTAAGATGTTTTCTTACGGTAACTATTTTTATTGCGTGTCACGTCACAGAGGCATACAGACACCATATAATGATTCCAACAATGCCTGCCGAATGCATTTTTAAAACAAACTAGGGTAAAAATGGAAAAGCGGTTAATGTATATCTTGATAAAAAAAATAAAGTTTCCATGCACCGGGTATTGCATTAAATTTACAACAACATAACTCTACAAAGCGTTATAACATCGGTAACTGTGTTGGCTATAAATAATTTGCGACGGTGCGAAATTGCTGATTATTATGATCTTCGGAGGATTTGATTTTGAATATCTATGTTTCTGCCGCAGTTGCCATGGAGATCTACTTGACTTCCATTAATACTCTCAGCTAAATATTAATCTTTGTTTAACATGAAAATATTCGTCACTATATTATCTCTAAAACAATAATGTTATTAAAAAGAAAAATAAGGCAAGGAAGAAAAAGAATTCGCCACAACTATGATAAGCGACTGAACTGCTGAACATGGAAAAAGTAACAAAAAGAAAAACATTATCATCTTCAAAAGGATCAGTGACAACCACAATGTACATCCCCAGTGTTTTGAATTACAATTACTTAGATGCGCCTAGGTACTTATACTGCACCTGGATGATACATTATTCATATTACAAGTTTTCAATTATTCTATATATCATGAGAGAAGGTTTATTATTTCCGTTTTATTGAAGTAGTATTTGATCAGGTGTATTTTATTATATAGAAATATTACATTTTTCGTTAGCCTCTATTTATGTTATCTGCGTTTTGTGTTTCTCTCTTAAACGTAGTTTTTACTGTTATTTTCTGAATATGTCCTGTGACGTTGCTTCTTATTCCCCAGCCATCGTCTTCGTTATGAGGCCTAAAAGTCTAATTCCAGGGTTAAGACTAACCTTAAGCAAACAGCATTATTGCATCCCTCACATGGTGTTCCTTTCACTGATATTCGTATATATAGATATGCCAATTAGACGCGCTTTTAACGACTCAATTTCATGGTGCATTTTAGATTGTTTATGTAAAGCCTTCAATTGCTGACAGTGTCATCATCGGCAGTGAATATGGAGCTTATAAGTATAGATAATCTTGACGCAGTTTTAACCGGCTGTATCTGACAAGTGTCTATATACATTATGGACAGAGACGAAAAGCATCTTGAAGACGAGTTAAGCACCTATGTTTTAAGCATTTAGTAGATTCTATAGTTCAATCGATACTGGTAAGTGTTGTTCGCTTTGACCAATAAAATTAATGGTAGTTTACGACATAAGACGTAACACCCACCTGATTGGTTACAAATTAATAACTTTTCACCAGCGATTCAACTATAAACTCAGCTTTAGAAAAGACAAAATCACTATTGCCCTGGTTACATATACTTTACTCTGGGTCAGTGTTAGGAAATGCTTTGTTTTCAAGGTTCTTTTTCTTCTCAGTTGTTACTTGCAATTGCATAGAATTTTATACGAAATAATTTTGTATATAAAATAGCATACAAAATAAGGATGATACTGTTTAAATACTGCTGAAGTTACAATTTAAAGTAGTTTTTTTCCCATTAGGAGAAAAGGGGTAACGAAAGCATATTTTTTTCTTTGGTGGCGTGTAACATGATGTCCGCCAAATCAGGATTTGTTACTGTGTGATTTACAGCTTTTGTTTTTAAGTGACAGTCACTTTAATAGTTTTTCCCATTAGGAGAAAGGTGGTATCAAAAGCATATTGTTTCTTTGGTACGTAACATGATGTCCGCCAAATATTTTCTGTGCGATTTACAGCTTTTGTTTTAAAGTAACAGGGACATACCAATATTCACCATATAAGCCGTAAGCAATTCAATAGGTATTGATCAGATCATACTAAGGACTGGGAAAAAGTGGACCAACTGGTTTACTCTACATTACATAAATCACCATATCTCTCATTGTGTTGTTCAGCTTTCTACTGATATATGAGTTGGGTAAGAAATCCCTTATATTTCAATATGTTTTCTTTGGATTGTAACATTTGTTGAGATACTCGTTGTACTGAACGATACCCGTCCTCGGTACCCATCTTTTATACCCGGTATTAACGATGAAAACACATGCAGCTTAGTAAGCAAACTTGATCTCATCTTAACTCTTCCTTCCCTCTCCTCTTCCCAACAGAGAACAACCCTTTAGTTTTTATTTAGTCAAAATTAAACTAGGGATTTCAAAACAATTACAGCCCACAATATTGCACTGTCTTCGTAATCATAGAATATGTCAAAATGGAGTCCCATGTGTCCTGCCAATATCTATACATAGAGACGCACAGTATCTACCGCAAACTATACCTGCTATTATAGTCAAACCGCTTTCTAAACATTTCTCCAGTATGTCTTATTTTCATTTCATTTCTGTTTCTTTGTATATGGTTTATCATTTCAATTTCTAACTCGATACCAGCAATCAACTATCGTTATTGTAAGATTCACTGCCATCGCCTTACAATTCCATTAATACAGCAGCTGATTTTATATCATTGATTTTTCCACATTGGTTTGATCAAATTTATACAGCGCAACAATCCAATGTTACAAGTGGTGGTCAATGAAATATGGATCGCTAGTAAGGGGATGAATTGTGCATTTATTTTGGCCAGATATATGAAGCCATATGATACGATTTCAACTCCTTCTCGTCATGCTGAGACAACACTATTTTTGAAATCCCATACCGTGCTTGTTTTTAATGTAAACTTAGCATTTGCCGGCAACTCTTTTATAATAAAGATTGATCTCAATGTTGGTCTTTATTACAAACGTTTAAATGTACACTGTATGCTCAGTGGGTTCCTATCTGCATTAACAAACACAGCACAAACCAGCCGTAAAGTCGGCCAATTGTATTCTGAGTTACAGTGAAAAATTTGCATGAAGGTCGTACTCATAGGTATCTAAAGTTGGTGCTACATGTATCTCATTTTGCTAGTGCCAGTCAAACACATTTTAAACCAATCAATAATCCTATTGTTGAAGAGGATAATAAGCTTCTACCTATGTCTATAGAATGTCTAGCTCTAGTCTTTGTTTGTTTTGGCTAAATCCTGTTCAAGTGGTTGGTTACAAACCATTGTATTTTGTCTAAGTATGTATAACCAACAATTAAAAATGAGAGGACATTCCTGAACGTCGTTGACTTGGTGGGTGATTTGAAATGACCGCCAATTATGACTGTTTGATATTTATTATCAGCAATGTGGAAAATGAAACACATGTAGAACTGAATAAGGTACCACTTTGTTGAAGGAGCAAAGTTCAACAAACCACAACTCCGCTTCTGGATATCGCTTGAAGTCAAATTATATACCATTTTAAAGCTGATGATATATATTTTCTAAACACGAAATAAAACTAAATTGACCGGGCCGACTTTACGGCTGCTTTGTGGTGGACGGTCACATATGGGACACATTCTCAAATGCATTTTGACGCTGTTTGCAGTCCATTGCCCATCTCAGCTAAACGGGGACGGTACAAGTTGCAGTAATGTCCACAAAATTGGAATGTTAAGTTTTATAAAAAAAAACGGTCCACGTTTGCCGGCAAACATATACTCACACAACCCTTCCCCACATATAAAAACATTATAGATCTTTAATACTAGCACTTATTTAAATCTAAATCATAGGTAATTTACGATAGCGTTTGTCTATGATTTCATATCACTGCTGTGCTATGTTTGAGCTTTATGGCAAAATACTAACCAATTATTTCAATCATATTGTACTTTACCATGTTTTACCATATATAATGAATTAGGTCGTATTCATATATTAATCATGTCCCATCTCCTCTTATATCAAGGGAAAATGTATTCAACAGATGGAGAAATATGGCAAAATCCATTATTGATTTTCGATTATTGATAATTATTTTGCAGTGATCTGCGCAACCATTAGCCTTAAGTCAATGAAATTTGATGCTGTTATTGATAGAGTTTATAGTATTTAAAGATATTCTATTTTCCACGGTCAAATTGTTTGCTAGCTGCATTAACAGCTATCAACCACCACCTTGAAACCGTGTAACGATTGGCTCAAATATTTTATATGACATTGTTGATTAGGAAATACGACCATTTCAAAAAAATACATTATGAACGAAAAATAATGGTCGCATTTCCAACGGCATTATAGCTCATCAATCTCAATCACACATTGTTCTCAAGTGAAGTATGATTTCGCATATTGGTGTTTAAGGGGACCGTGTTCTGACTAGATTAGCATAATTATATGCGACACTACTGAGATATATTTTAATTTATTTCGTGTGTTTTTTTCTATATTTTCTTTACTGTTTGTTTTCATAACTGTTATGACAATAACATGTGAAGATTGATGGGGTCATTTACTTATCTGTTTTTTCTTCGATTTTAGTCTTCATCTTCTGGTTTGGAACTTTCTCCTATTCGAAACTCTCAGTTAAAAGACAACAATACCAGATGAAACTAACTGATTTATATGCCAAAAGCCCAAAACCTCCGCAAATGATAGCCTTTTCTTGTTTTAGCGCACTGAACCTTGAAATGGCAGTGCGCTTTACTAAACACCGATGCCGTGCAGGTGAATGTTGGTAATATTTAAAACATATTTAGTAAAAAACATACCATTTCATGCATTAAAACCCAAAATACAATTTTATACCATATAACTTTTTCTGATGGCCTATTATTAACAAAATAGTGCGTCGTCGTATTTTCGTGCATAATACAGGCACATTAGTGGTATACCGTAAAAACTCGATAGTTAGCATATGTGCTTACTATCGAGTGCTTTTGAAAACATGAAACTGTACCAAAGTCCGGCGCTTTACCAACTGAGCTAATGGGGTTGAGACGGTTACGGTTCGCTATCTCTAAGGACCGCTATCTCTAAGGTTCGCTATCCCTAAGGTTCGTTATCACTAATTACGAAAAAGGTCCACTATACCTAAGGTTCGATATCACCAATTTTGAAAAAGGTTCGGTATTCCTAAGGTTCGCTATCTCTAATTTTAAATAAGGTTCGCTATCTCTAATTTTAAATAAGGTTCGCTACCTCTAATTTTAAATAAGGTTCGCTATCTCTAATTTTAAATAAGGTATAGATAGCGGACCTTATTTGAAATGAGAGATATCGGACCTTATTTAAAATTAGAGATAGCGGACCTTTTTTTAAAATTAGAGATAGCGGACCTTTTTTAAAATTAGAGATAGCGGACCTTATTTAAAAATAGAGATATTGGACCTTATTTAAGATTAGTGATAACGAACCTTAGGTATAGCGCACCCTAATAAAAATTAGTGATAGCGAACCTTAGAGATAGCGAACCTTAATTAATTAGGGATAGCGAACCCTAAACAAAATTAGTGATAGCGAACCTTAGGTATAGCGGACCTTTATTTCAATTAGTGATAACGAACCTTAGAGATAGCGAACCTTTAATAAATTAGTGATAGCGGACCTTATTCAAATTTAGTGATAGCGAACCTTATTTTAAATTAGTGATAGCGAACCTTGTTTAAAATTAGTGATATCGAACCTTAGAACTACCGAACCTTATTCTAAATTAGTGATATCGAACCTTAGAAGTAGCGGACCTTTTTTTAGGTATAGCGAACCCTTTTCTCTATTAGAGATAGCGGGATACTGATCTCCATAGACTTTACACGTTAGTGATAGCGAACCTTAGAGATAGCGAACCTTAGAGATAGCGGACCTTAGAGATAGCGGGATGTCACCGTTGAGACACACATTTGCAGGGTTATTTGTTCGTATATAACTATGTGTATCGATGATTTGCTCAGAACCCTTTACAATTTTGTGGATGGAGCTCTTCATGTATGCATGTTTTAAAAGCGCTCAATAGTAAGCACATTATGCTAACTATTGAATTTTTACGGTAGGCTATAACCTTAAATGGTATCGTTATCCTATGTGTCCCCTGAATCAAAACTTACTTAACCGTGAGATATACAAATAATGAAATGATTATTTGTAAAAACTTTTGGTAAAATATTTGTAATGTTTGACAACTAAATAAATTTTTGGTGAAGAGCATTAAAACGGATACAATATAATAAAATATACAATCCTAAATCAAAATGGTGCGATCAACGTAATCAAAATGTTAAAATGGTCATAAAACTATGCATTGTTTCGTTAATGCAAGAGGATAATATGTTACATTTGGAACAGAACACACCATTACCAATCATTTTGATACAGCGTGTATTTTGGATGGTTTAGTAACGTTTCTACAAAATCTAATGTTTCATCTATTCTGTTTAAACGAATCACTTTCAACAATGAAATATTCTGCTATATCACTGTTCGAACACATGTTAAATTTTAAACAACACGGATTACCAGGTAAACCATACCAATTGTTGGTTACAATTTGTAACCAACAAGTGCTGTAAGCATTGGTAGGGGTGTGTTCAAAAGTTTTAACTTGTCGGGTAAAATTTTACCCAACTATGGTGCTAACAGAAGTGGTCATGGTGGTATTGCAAATAAATATTCACTTTTTCCTCTGGTAAAAGTAAACAAGTAAAATAAAACTTACCGACAAAAATATGTCACACAACTCACAGTTGTCAACCACGATGTAGCCAGTCTATCAAAGGTATAAGCCAATGGATTTAAGAGCGTCAGGAGTAATAGCATCCATTTGTGTAAAGAAATCACGGAGAGACGAGGAGATCATTCATCCCCATGCATCATCTGTTCTTTTCTGATAAGCGATCACGCTACGATATAGCTACTTAATTCCACCCTACTACGATATTCATTTCAAATCAATCCTAAAGTGAGAAGGAATATTCCCGTAAAATACCAAAAGATCCGAGTCGGTAGATTGCTTAAAAGTGACTGAGTTAATAATCTATTAATATCCTCTCGCTGAATTTTGTCAAGTGAAAAATGATAGAGCCAAGTACATTTTGTGCATTAAATGGTATACCCGGCAGTGTTACGCGCGAAAAAAAAGTTGATGTGTTTTTAAGTAGCATATGTATTCAAGAGTAAACTATATCGATAATATGCCACGTGATTGCACTAAAATACAAAAATGAGTATACTCTGTTATTATCGTGACGCTGGCTGAGTGTTAAGTTTGACACATGACATGTGCGATACCGTGGGTTCCCATTAACTAATCGAAGTAATCGAACAATAATTAATTAGCATTTATTAGCTGTTTTAGTCGGCTCTGTATTTTGAAATAGTTGTATTCTACTCAATCTACGCTGGATAACTACTTTTAGAGATGGCGATGTTATACATGCGATGGCAAACTGTGCCAATTGATTACCCCTGAATACCTATCACAAAGAGCACATGATAGAACATGATCAAATTGGCCAATCATAATCGCAGTGCCTTGTCATGGTCGATCCTTGTCAATTGTGTACAACATTATGTATTAAGCACTAGTAACATGATTGACATGATAAGGTGTATCCTTCGCACAACAGTATCTTGTCCCTCGCTCTCTGTCTGTTTCTCTCTTTCGACATTGCCAACATTTTGCACAAGTAACGAGATGGCGCTCTACAGACCGTTTTATAGAGATGAGCACTATTTATAGACAGGTTCACCCAGGAAAAAACTAATACATTTTCCTACCAGAACCATACTTAGCACATATGTTGCTTGGGTTCAAGGATTTAAAAAAAGCACACGGGCCACCTTGATTTTTCACCTGAATCCAAGATGGCGGCCAAAATCCCACTAAAATCCTTAATAACTCATGTTTACAGTCTTAGAATGTTATAATGCTATTTTATTTTACCTTCAAATTATATGTAGATATCTTAAAGGAAAATTTTCATTGAAACAAAACCAAATAATTTACTCACTATTGACGGTTTCGCCTATCATGGTCGACAGGCATCATCAGAATGATGATGGATGATCCTTACTTCTGGTAGGACGAATCCCGACTGTAGAGGGTGTAGTACAGCCAGGAGAGGATCATACACGTGACTCAGATAGTGGGCCCCCTCGTCTCTGTTCATGACGTTGGTTCCTCTTCTCCTGATCCATATTGATTCTTTGACATGTCTTGCGTTAGTATCACACTCCTTGCATAGAACTTTAGCATTGTCCCAATTGATAACATGGTTTTGTTGTATGGTCTGTTATAGCTGACTTAGACTGCTCACTTGTGGATTGTTTACGGGTTTGCCGGGTGTAATTAGCTTTGGTTTTAGACACTCTCCGTTTCTTTTCGGTGCTCTTTTAGGCGTGTCTCAAATTTTCGTCCAGTTTCACCAACATATGAGTGATTGCAGTTAGCGCATGGTATTTCATAAACGCAGTCAGTAGTGTTAAGAGGATGTATTTTGTCTTTGGGATGAACTAGCATTTTGCGAAGCGTAGTGTTGGGCTTCATGGCAATGGCTATTCCGTGCTTCCGGAAGATCCGATTGGCTTTGTCAGCGAGTCCCTCCACGTACGAGATCACCACAAAACCCTTAGTGGGATTACTAGTACTGTCTTTCTTGATGTTAGGCTTGCTCTGTTTGTTAGCCATTTTGTCTTTCACTTTCTTAAATGACCAACCGGGGTAGTAGCCACAGCGCCCGAGCGCCTGTCTGATCTTTTCTTCTTCTAGTTTCTTATCCTCGTCTTCCGTTACTACGTTGTCCATCCTGTCTAATAGAGTGCGAATTACACCCAGTTTGTGGTGTATGGGATGGTGGGAGTCGAAATTTAGATATTGAGTCACGTGTATGATCCTCTCCTGGCTGTAAATACACCCTCTACAGTCGGGATTCGTCCTACCGGAAGTAAGGATCATCCATCATCATTCTGATGATGCCTGTCGACCATGATAGGCGAAACCGTCAATAGTGAGTAAATTATTTGGTTTTGTTTCAATGAAAATTTTCCTTAATGTATATCTACAAACCTGATGAAGCTGTTCAGTGATATATGCAGATATCGTTTAACAAATGTGCACAACAAAAAATTGGTAATAAATTAAACGGACTAATCATGTGACCCAAAATGACCAAACTCTATATGACTACCTTTGAAAAAAATAATGAAATGACACAATGAATCCATGTGTCATTATGGTCATAGAATACAACTTCTAAAACGTCAAAGGTGCTTGTATGATCATTGAAGCACGATGATCAAAATAGATCTAGGTTCCACTGAAAAAGTGTACTTGAGTTCAAAATGGCGGCCAAATTCGCAAACGGATCAATCCATGCTAATTTAATTCTTACCGAGTATACACCAACCTCTTGTATGTTGTTCTACAATTGGTCATGGGTACCGTTTCGTTATTTTACAAAGGATCTTTTTTAAAAGACAATATCTCAGCAACTAAATCAGCTGTGACCTTCTTATTACACAGGGCTAATTATTAGCTAGTTGTTAATGAGTGTTAGTAAAAACAATGGGATATTTTAGTTTCAGAGGGGGTCAGACCCTCGTGCTGTTGAACAAGATATTTTCCCTTTTTCATGGTTGAGATATTGTCCTTTAAAAAGGGTATTTTGTATAATAACTTGCTATTAACCAATTTAGCTCAAAATGCTCATGGTCGCAAATTTTTCGGCTAAAAAAAGGGAATTTGAATTTTTTGCTGTAACCTCACCTTGAGGAGCTAAAACGGTACCCATAACCAATTGTAGTACAACATCCAAGGGTGTACACTAGGTAAGTATTAAATTAGTATGGATTGACCCGTTTGCGAATTTGGCCGCCATTTTGGACTCAAGTACATTTTTGCAGTGGCCCCTACAATCAACGAAATTAATAGTTAATTATTATTATTATTAACCTTGACAATATGTTGAAACTCTTCATTGCCGCTTTGATAATTCAGTGAAATTAGTATAATTATGTTTGATGAGAAGTACCAAAGAGCTTTTAAATATAAATAGAGTCGCAATAGATTATATAATCTTTTGTTCGTTTGATGCCGATTAGAAGTTGCGACAGGCTATTCATAAAAGTGGTACCATTGTTTCGAATAAAGGGGTTCCGCCATTTAATTGGTCACTGATCCGGCATCATATTAACGCTCTACATGACAGGCGAGTATCAATAAGTGACCACACTACAGTCATGTGTAAGGGCAGTCATGTGTAAAGTGGTACCATTGTACTCACGTATCCCAAATGTGTGCTTGTGTGGGCCTGAACTCTATGAAGGAGGCTTTAGCTGTTGATGCAATCATCTTTACCACCCACCTGACGTTAGGCATTTCATTTAAATAAATTGAATGCTCTTCCTGATCGATTACACATTAGAATGTATGAAGGCTGCCATGTACAGTCCATATATCTATATTACACTATAATGGTAATCGCTATACGTATACATGTAAGTATAATTATAGACCTATAAAGGTTGTTTTTAAGAAATTTCCATTTAATTTTATTTTAAGGAGATTGGTATAGAAATAGTGGCGTATCCAATGAGGGGAGGGGGTTGGGAAGGGGCAGATTCACCCCTGTGAGAAGTCTTGGGAGGAGGAGGAGGAAGAGGGAGGAGGGATATGGAGATTGAGAGAGGGCTGGAGGAAGGGAGCAATGAAAAGATATAATAAAGACAAGTAGATAAATAGAAATATAAGGAAAATGATGGGAATGAGAGAGGGAGGGTGAGAGGGGACAATGAGAGGGAAGGAGTGATAAAGTGTATGATGAATACATTTAATAATAATTATTAGGCCTATATAATAACTAAACACATAACAGCACTGGGCAGCCATTCGATGATGTCAATGCCTTTATTCTTTACGTAATTAAAACACCCAGTCAGATGTATTTCACACCTACCAAACACAAGTCACCCAATTTCGAAAACTGGACGTTGAATGTACACTCTCATGAATATTGATTGGCAACATTTTCCAATAATTGAATATATGAATACAAAAACCACCTAAGTCCATACTTGAACCAAATTGAGTTAAGCATGGGAAAGTGTTGCTTTACATAGGCCTGCCATATGTATGAAAGAACAACTCAAATTCATCCTCTGTGTCTATTGAGCATGTGAAAAATAGCATGTATGAAAGAATCACCCAATTCCATGATTTGAGTCTTGTAACACATTGATTAAAACCCAGTATGTATAAAAGTCCACTTGTAACACATTCATTGCTAGAGAGTGAAAAAAAAAAAAAAAATGGGTTTAATAAAGAAAGTGTGTGGTTTATATTACATGGCAGAATGCTTATCAACATTATACATACCTGTGCGCTTTATTTTGTATTATCTTACTAGTGGTAATCTCATTCTAACATTGTTGTCTTTGTATATGATTCAAACAACCACCTAAGTCCAAAATTTAAAATGAACCCCACGAAGTCCCTGAAATGCTAATCGTCATACCTAATACAGGTTAATCCACTCATTTGCACGTAAAACTTACCATATTGACCAGGTAAATCTAACTGAAGGAATTAAAATGATACACAGGTTTTTCTCTCAAAATCACTTCCCATGGACTTAGGTGGCTTTTGTATTCATGTATTCAATTATGTCAGCGCTCTAATCGGAAACAATAGAACAATAGACCCTGCAGAGCGTTGAGAAGTACAAACCTTCTCCCCCATTCCCTCACAATCAATGTTGGGGAGACTGGAGAGCCCAATGGAAAAAGTGCTTTCATCAACATTGAACTGGGGGAGAGGGGTGACGATTTACATTTAGTATGCCAGAGTGTGCCAACATTAATTTCCTTGATTGTAGATCTATCATCATCATGCGTCAATGAACATACAGTAGAAGCACATTTGAAGTTTTAGAAGTTGTACACTATGATCCATGGATTCATTGTGTCATTTCATCATTTTTTTCCAAGGTAGTCAAATAGAGTTAAGCCATTTTGGGTCACATGGTTAGTCCGTCCAATGTATTACCAATTTTTTGTTGCCGCCATCTTGGATTCAGGGAAAAAATCGAGGTGGCCCGTGGGCTTTTTTTAATCCTTTTAACACCAAAGTGAACACGAAGTCGAGAGAAATTGGAATAAGTAGACGTTACAATTTGTCTACAGACTATGGTTTTCTAAAGCTTTTGCCCCACGAAGCCTTGGGGTGAAAGTTGGGAAGATTTACAGAAATAAAGTCTAAAGGGCAGAAAGTTGCAAGGTCTCCAATATATTCAACTTCTTTCGACAATACAAAACCTATTATGTTTAGCTCTTTTCAGGAAGTAAATGGAGCTATCTGTAAAGGTCAAGAATGTTCAACCTCAGTGATAATTGATTTTGTTTTATTTATTTGTGAAATAAATACAAAGCAAATAGACAAAAAAGTACATCTTTTAAATTATCATAATATTTAATGGTATATAACAGCTGCAACATTTCTGTGGTGTCTTATGTTTTAAACATGAGTGCAATCAAACACAGTACTTCAACTCTCAACTGAAAGCCATAATGTACCATCTTTTTAAATGAATTTTGTTAATTTTGTTTTTGTTTTTCAAACCTGATTTTTGTAATATATGTAATGTTCATACATTTCCCACCTTACAATTACACCTAATTGGACTCATTGTGTTTGGAGGACAACGAACAATTTTGAATCGAAATACACTAATTTTCCATATAGCTCCACAGTTTAAGTTAGTTTAAGATAATAGGTGGAGTTCATTTCATTTTAGCTCATTATTTCGGCTTAAGATTACCAGCAAACATTCCTGATAGTTGTTACTTATATTATTTCATAATTTTTGGAATAAAAAGCCTCAAATTTGACATATATATATTCGCCATAATTTACATAACAATTGCAGTGCTTTAATAAGTTTGGCCCTATTGAGAGAGTATATGTTGGGTTTAAACTAATTTCAGATAGTATAAATAACACATCCAGTAATACTACAAAATCACTGCACATTAGGAAAAGTGTTACACAAATTACAGTTATAATGTTAATTTTTGTTGCATATATACACAATACATTCAGGCTATCACAATTTACTGTGTATTTAAGTGTAAAATGAAGTGGACTTTGGTGAACTAAAATACCTTGAAAATATAGTATTACTTTCACATACACCCACCAGGAATCGGACAGCAACGTTAGCACAATATTTTTGTGGGATCTGAGCATATCAATATTTAATTATTTGGCATAAAATGTGACATTCCTCGTATTCAGAATGAAAATTTGATTTGTCTGGTGTGCTATCATGTCCCACAAAATCACTGTGCAAATGTTGCTATCCGAACCCTTAAATCTCACAACAGATGAATATGACGCCACCAGTGGCGGTGGAACGATTTTGAAAGTGATGGGGCCAATGGCGAATGTCTAGAATAGATAATTGATTATTTTTGTTCACCCAGACATGTAACACACAGTACATTATTGGTTTGATTTAAGTGGGATGGCCCAGCCCCAGGTCAAAAAGTGGGGGAGGGGTACTGGCTCCCCTGCATCCCCTGCCCGTGCTTCCGGGTTCAGGTGTTAAATGATCACATGTTTTAACATCAATACAAGGGCCGAGTAATAGTTTAGAGTGAATTATTCATAACGAATACATTCTACCTCGCAAACCAACGAAATTTACCACAGGTTTGCATTGCTAATTGAAAAACAGTGAATTTAGCGTCAATCCTATAGTTTGTATTTCTTTATTTAATCAAATTACCGGGTAAAATTACCATAGTTCGAAATGATGTTGAAAAAGAGAACGATATAACAATTATAGTTGAAGATTCAAAAGTTAGTGCTAACTGTTTAAAGCCTTTTCGGACTAATGAACCAGGCCCGTACGAAGGATTTCATCGGGGGGGGGGGGGGGTGCTGATTTTGATGAAAAAGTGGACTTTTTCCAGGGGGAGATTTTGTGAAAAGTGGACTTTCTTTCCAAAATTTTGACCTTTTTTGTCCAAAAAAAGCGTAAAAAACCTGTAATAAACGGGCTGTTCCCTGAATATATTATGATTTTGCACATGGTTATATTCTGGTCTCAAGCGACCTCCAAACCCCCAAGACCTGGATCAAAAAAGTGCGAGGCAAAAAGGAATTAAACAATATTGATCATAGTGTAAAAACATATTGGATTCGCATAATTTGGCAGTATATTAATTAAAAGAGTATTTCGTGATCCGAGCATCCTCTTTTTATTTCAGTTGAATCCTATTTTATGCAAGATTACACTGTTCCATGGACAATGTGTTGTAATTTCGTTCTGTTGTACCAGAACGTATTCAAATTTCACGATATTTTTGCTAAACTTGGCCATTGGGCCGTGGAATACCCGGGGTTTACATCGGTTTGTATGTATCGGATATTAATTATGTAGCCAGAGGTTTCCAGTGGTGTAAAAATCTCATTTTTTTAAAGAGAAAAGTGGGGGATGATGCTGCGGATCACGAAATGCCCTTTTACGTAAGATGTTCAAAATATCTAATTTATTTGTATGCTAGTTCAACTTCGATTTAATCTTGTTATTTTGTTTATTTTCAATAAAAAATTACTCAGGGTAGTTTAATTCAGAAAATCCTATTCTAACATCAAGAAGCCCTGCTATATATATAAATACACGTTATATATTGATTATAAACAAGAACATATATTATACTGTACAGGTTACATATAGTTCAGGAATATTTTACGAATAAGGCATCGCCGTTTATATCAGCCAAATCGACTGTAATATTTAAAAATAGCAAAAATGTGACATAATATCCAATGGGGTGCAAACAAATAATACATAAGTAAAAAAACCCAACATTTCGATAAGGCAAAACGTTTCTGTATCATAAAGATTTCTCTTTTCGAACGTTGGGTTTGAATTT